>NC_053157.1:237216663-237371163 GCF_016835505.1 Polypterus senegalus | reverse complement strand
GTGTAATTGTGGAAAACCATTTAGATCAGTTAACATCAAATGTAAACGTGGAAAACAATTTAGATCAGCTAATATCACATTATAATGTGACCTTGAGAGATGCTCTGGACACAGTGGCTCCCCTAAAAACAAAAGTGATCAAAGCACATAGAAACTCTCCCTGGTTTAATGAAAACACTCGAGCTCTTAAATTAGAGTGTCGAAAACTGGAGCGCAGATGGAGAACAACAAAGCTACATGTCTTTCAAATTGCATGGACAGAGAGTGTAATAAATATAAAAAAGCCCTCTTTAAAGCTCGCTCAGAATACTATTCTACATTAATAGATAGCAATAATAAAAATCCTAGGGTACTTTTTAGAGCAGTGGCTAAATTAACAAATGGGAATTCAGATCTACAGTGCAAAATACCAACAGATATTAGCAGTACAGACTTTATGAACTTCTTCAATGAGAAAATTAAAAATATAAGATCCCAGATCTCAGCATCACAGTACAAACCAAATACTAGCTTAGCAGACCCTGTCGCACATTGCATTCAGCACTTTAGTAATTTTAATCCTGTAACTCACCAGGAAGTCTTAACTTTAATTACTAAAATGAAGCCCACTACTTGTTCCCTAGATCCAGTGCCAACAAAACTAGTAAAAGTGCAATGGATGTTCTTGCAGCCTATTCTAACATTATCAATAGTTCATTACTGCATGGCACAGTACCTGATGCACTAAAAGTGTCAGTCATTAAACCTTTACTTAAAAAGTCAGACCTAGACCCACACATACTAAATAACTATAGGCCTATTTCAAATTTACCATTTCTCTCTAAAATACTAGAAAATGTAGTCGCCAGTCAGCTTCAGTCACACCTTACGCATTACAATTTATTTGAGAAATTCCAGTCTGGCTTTCGCACTGGTCATAGTACAGAAACGGCACTAACACGGGTTGTAAATGACATTCTGATATCCTCTGATGAAGGAAATTCCACTGTAATTATGTTGTTGGACTTAAGTGCAGCATTTGACACCATTGACCATTCTATTTTACTGCACAGGCTAGAAAACGATGTTGGGCTTACAGGCCCGTGCTCGCTTGGTTCAGTTCTTATTTATCAAATCGATTCCAGTATGTACAGAAATGTGCAGACAGTACTCCATCATTATACACAGAAGTTCAATATGGTGTCCCGCAGGGCTCAGTACTGGGACCTTTACTGTTTTCACTTTACATGCTTCCACTGGGATCTCTCATTAGGAAACATAATGTTAATTTTCACTCGTATGCAGATGACACCCAGTTATACCTTTCATTTAAATCAAATGAAGTTTCTCCGATGTTGTCTTTAATTAGTTGTGTTAGTGAATTAAAGGAATGGATGAATGAGAACTACTTGTCTTTAAATACAGATAAAACAGAGATGTTAATTGTTGGAGGGAATGACGCTGATCACAGCAATATTTTGTCGTCATTTAACTCAGTTGGAATCCCAATTAATTTTACTGAATCAGCCCGCAATCTAGGAGTTATCTTTGACTCTAGCATGTCATTTAAAGCGCATATTACAAAGTCGTCCAAAACATGTTTTTCCATCTTAAAAATGTTGGGAAATTAAGGGCTTTCTAAATAAACAGGATTGTGAGAAATTAATTCATGCATTTATCTCTAGTAGGATTGACTACTGCAATGCGGTGTTCACTGGCTGTTCAAACTGTTCTCTATACAGCCTCCAGTTAATCCAAAATGCGCTGCAAGAATTATTACAAGAACAAGAAAATATGAACACATAACCCAGTTCTTAAATCTTTACACTGGCTCCCAGTTAAGTTTAGGGCAGATTTCAAAATCCTCCTTTTAACATATAAAGCATTAAATGGCCAAGGTCCGCTTACTTGTCTGAACTTATCATGACTTACAAACCTGAGCGCACATTAAGATCTCAAGATGCCGGTCTGCTTAGGATTCCAAGGATTAATAAAATAACAGTGGGAGGTCGAGCTTTTAGTTACAGGGCCCCTAAACTGTGGAATGGTCTTCCTGCTTCCATAAGAGATGCCCCTTCAGTCTCAGCCTTTAAATCCCGGCTGAAGACTCACTACTTCAGTTTAGCATATCCTGACTAGAGCTGCTGATTAACTGTACATACTGCATCTCTGTTGTTAGTCATTAGCACTATAACATAAGTAACATGATAATTATATTTGAATACTAACCCTCACCTATTCTGTTTCTGTTCTCGGTACCCAAATTTGGCATTGGTGCCACGCCCACCTGCCAAGTTGTTTGCCTGCCTATGGTAAAGTCATCCCTGATGGAGGATCACAGGAATCATGGGAAAGAGGGGTCCTTTCATCGGAGCAACGTTTCAGCCGTGGCATGGCCAAATGGGGAGGCAGCTAGATGGATGAGGTCTCCAGGACTCTAAAAATATCCAAACCTAATTATGTCATATCATCTACTGTTAAACCGTACTTCTAAAATTTTTATTATTATGCTGTCTTAAGGAATTGTTCTGTTCTGTGTATTGTATTGTATTGACCCCCTTCTTTTGACACCCACTGCACGCCCAACCTACCTGGAAAGGGGTCTCTCTTTGAACTGCCTTTCCCGAGGTTTCTTCCATTTTCCCTACAAGGTTTTTTTGGGAGTTTTTCCTTGTCTTCTCAGAGAGTCAAGGCTGGGGGGCTGTCAAAAGGCAGGGCCTGTTAAAGCCCATTGCGGCACTTCCTGTGTGATTTTGGGCTATACAAAAATAAAATGTATGCCAAATTTCATCCATCTGTCTAGTTGCGTTTTTGAGATGTCGTGTTTATATACACACACACACATGCAGACAGAATTCCAAAAAAACTGTATTTTCTGACTCTGGCAGGTCTTAAATGTCAGGATTCATCAAAATTCATCAAATGAATTTTTTTTTTCATGATTCATTTATTTTATATATACTGATTTCAGGGATGGCAAAACAAGGCCTGTCATCGAGAATGATATCTGAGCGTCTGTCATATAAACACAGAGAAGCGAGAGGGTTTTCAGCGAGAAATGTTAGAAAGTTTTGTGCTGAGCAAATCTCGGGATGTCGAGACACTCTGACACACATTTGGAGATAAAGGTGACAAAAGCTATAAATGCGTCGATTTTGTTGTTTTTGAGCTATTACACTATCATTATTTTAATCACAAAAAATCCAGAAAAGTATGTGTATGACTGCTATTTGTTACCTTAAAATTAAAAAATACCTTATTTTCCCTCATTTTATTTTTTTATTTCAAAATCTAAAAATTCCTTTCATTTTCGTTTTTTCGTTTTTGCTTCTAAAATGAAATTGTAAATGTTTAGTACGTGTAGTTATTTCAGTTTACGAAAATGTTTTTTATTAATAGTTTCAGTTTTCATTTTAGTTTTCGTTAACTATAAAAACTTTGCCCCGCCCCCCAGTATGAACAGCGACATCTGGTGGTTACCTGAGGTCAAGTCACGCTCTCAGGAGCTCAAGTGAAGCGGCACTCGCTATTCCAGCCTCAAGTCACTAGGAAAAGGTCAGAAAAGTCACTGCGGTGGGCTGGCGCTCCTCCCGGGGTTTGTTTCCTGCCTTGCGCCCTGTGTTAGCTGCTATTGGCTTCAGCAGACCCCCGTGACCCTGTAGTTAGGATATAGTGGGTTGGAAAATGGATGGATGGAAGTGTGAGTTCATTTAATTCCGCTAAGGTAATTGTTCATTTAAATTGTTTAACTTTTGAACGCTGTCAGTCGCCGTCTGTTTCCAAATCTCTCACAACCCAACATTGTTGAATGAGAATGACATATCTATACTAATAAAAGGCAAAGCCCTCACTCACTGACTGACTCACTGATTCACTGACTCTGTCACTCATCACTAATTCTCCAACTTGCCGTGTAGGTAGAAGGCTGAAATTTGGCAGGCTCATTCCTTACAGCTTCCTTACAAAAGTTGGGCAGCTTTCATTTCGAAATTCTACACATAATGGTCATAGCTAGAAGCTATTTTTCTCCATTTACTGTAATGGAGTTGAGCTCGAAAGCCGTGGGGGGGCGGAGTTTCGTGTGACATCATCACGCCTCCCACGTAATCACACAGTACGTAGAAAACCAGGAAGAGCACCAAAAACCGCTGAAGAAAACATACATTATATAATTAAGAAGGCAACGAAACAATTCGAAGCGAGCGAGTGACATATAAACCCATATTCAGCGGCTCACGTGAACTGACGCAGTGCGCAAACAAAAAGCAACAATTCCAAAGAGTGCTGAACAAAAACCGAACTACACTGCTACGCTCAAATAGACAAACGAATAGACAAATGGCCTCCACTGTCACCAGATCTCGATCCAATAGTCCATCTTTGGGGGGTGTTGGAACAGGAGATTCACATCATGTATGTGAAGCCGACTAATTCACAGCACTAAGTGATGTCAATATGGAGGAGAGTCCCCGAGGAATATTTGCATCACCTTGTTGAATCCACGCCATGAAGAATAACAGCAGTTCCGAATGCAAAAGGGGGTCGAATCAGCTACTAGCAAGGTGTACCTAATAATGTGGCTGGTGAGTGTAAAGTTGTCACAACACATTCATAGTGTGGATTACAGTATTTGTATTTTCATGAAGAATCCAATGTTTTGTGATCAAACATTTGAAAAATCAGTGTTAGTGAATTCTTTAACTGTTATGTGACTTCTGAGCCTTATGGTAGACATGTTTAAAAAGAAAACTCTTCAAACTTATTTCTTGCTATATAGTGTAATAATTTTGTTCAAAAAAACCCTCTGATACCAAGCTATATCAGAAAAATAAACTTACCTTTGAAATCACCGCTAACATGTCCAACGTTTTCAATGTTTCTGTTCTTCATACGTTAACGAGGTGCATCATAAATTTGCCTGTTAAACGCTAGGATTACACTATAATTTATTAAGTTTATTACATAGAAAATCACCCGAAAAATCCCTGTCCATCGAGAAGTGTGCGAATTGACAACATGAAGAATCATCTTTGCGTCGAACTGGAATCGTCCCCGCATAAATCAAAGTCATCCAGACGATCTGGATCTGCATAATTAGATTCACCTTGTAGAACATTCGTGCTAAACAATGAAATGAAAAAAAGCGCTAAGATGAAGTGCTAAAAATAAAGAGAGAATGAGGAAATTGGGAAATAGTTGTTTTAAAAAGCTGAAATAAAGCAGTGTATGAGCACGAAACATTTTGTCAAAAGGCGCTATATGGAGGATTTTTTTCTTCTACATCATATCCGCAATACATTTCAAATTAAACAACACCGCAGATCTAACTTCTACTCATTTAGTTTCCAAAATTCAAAATTATTAACACGATTTTTATTTTTAATAACACCCCCTTTCTTTTGATTTATTTATTAGTACTTACTTCACGAATCATTCCCAAACCTTCCAAAGTCTCCCTTTTAGAAATAGGCTACCCGTAGTTGTGACGTTTCTCGTCTCCTTTTCTTCCTCGATATTTCCTGATTTCCCTCATTACATCGCCCCGCAGAGCGTTCACTTCTACACGATCTTCGTTTAGACATCTCAGTCCGATGCCGTGACGTGCTGATTGCTCAATAAAGCCGCACAAGCAGAGAGAGTGCCCCTGATTTCCCGCGCTCCATTCTCGCGCCTTCTCACTAACGAGTCACCTGTGCGCGCCGCCGATGAGGATATAAACCTACGCTCGCGCGCTCTCGTTCATGTTGTGTTCCTGTTTGGCGCATTAACAGCATGGTGCGTTTGGAGTGTTGGTGTCTTTTTTGGACGGCCGTTTGCTGGACGGGTGTGCAGTTTGTTTTTGCAGCGTCTGGCGACGTGACTAAGAAATGCGACGTTGACAAGGCGATGACGCTGTCATTTGCAGGCTCTCCGACCGTTTTTCTCCAGAGTGAGTGCGTCGTGTACTCGAGCAACGGGACGTGTCAGCGCCTGCGTATTTTAGTAAATCTCGTCAACTTCTATCTTTTCAGAGATGAGTGGACTCGTAAAGGTAACCAACAACCTCCCAGGAGTTGTCCTCCGTGAAGTTGCTGGTCGCACCACACTAACGGTGCCCTTTTCTTCCCCGTACGGTTATGTGTCTGAGAAGGTGAGTAGCGCTAACGCTTCAGCCATTGGTTGCCGTTTTTAATTAAGTTTCTTGTAGTTTTGAGACTTCTGTTTACTTTAGGGCTCTCAATACGTTGTGACAATTGCTGTTGGATCTCGATCAAATTTGAGAACCTTCACATGTCCTAAACCAGGTATACTTCTCTTCTGGGTTGGCACCCTGAGTGTCTTCCCCCGTTTTAATTGGGCTTTTTCACCATCGCAGCTCGCCGATCTGGGAGTGTTGCTGAGAGATGTGCAGTTGCAGCCAGTGAGAAGCTCCCTTGTGGAGGGTCTTCATCCATCACTCAAGCAGACTGTGAAGCCAACAACTGTTGCTACGATTCCAGCAGCAGCACCAGTCCATGCTACTATGCCAATGATGGTGAGTGGTGGGGGTGAGTGGTTTGGTGTGAGTGAGCAAAGGTGGCTGCTACTGCATATTCATGCTTGTTTGCTTTGGCCAGTGACTGTGCAGTGCACCCTGGATGGCCAGTTTGTGGTGGTGGTGTCTGAGAAGGTGACCCTTCCTCCCTTGGATCTTGGGTCCATCCAGTTGGTGGACAGTAGTTCTCCCAGCTGCAGCCCTGTGACCAGCCTGTCCAGCTTTGTCATGTACCAGTTTCCAGTCAGTGCCTGTGGCAGCACAGTTCAGGTGAGACTCCATCTGGGGGATATGTAGGAGTAGTGGACTCTTAAGCTTGCTATGATTGATCTTGAGTGCTGAGTAATGAGATTGTCCTGTATTGGACCTGATGGCTTGTGCTGGATGCTCAAATCCTAAACTAGAGAATGGGACACCTCTGATCTCCTTAACTAGGGCAGTTAGTCCTTAAAGTTGTCTGACCATACACACTGCAGTGTGAAATTTCTTGCTGATGACCTAGAAAAAGAACACCGACATCATGGTCAGCACTAATTTTAATGTCCCTATTTCAGCTGGCTGGAGGCAATGTGACCTACCAGAACACCATGTCTGCTGCCATCACTGTGAGGACTGGTCCAGAGGGCTCCATCACCAGGGACAGTGTCTACAAGTAAGGCTTCTGAACCTGCTTCCTCTAACCCTAAATGTGCTCTACCTGCTAGGATGTTGTGTTTCTCTCCTCAGGTTATTCTTCCAGTGCACCTACTCAGGAAGCCAGGATGTGCAAGTGGAGGCTGAGGTGTATACTGTGGCGCCACCTCTTCCAGTAGTAGAGCAAGGGCCATTTGACCTGGAATTGGTCATTGCAACAGGTACTTGATGGTGTGGGGTCCTTGTTGGTTTGATCTGATTATTAGAATGACTTGATAAAGGTTTTTAAACGCCTGATGCTCTTGCAGATGAGGATCATGTGGTTACGGTGTGTGATTTCCACTAACTAATGGACCCCCTCTATTCCATGGCCAGATTCCTCCTATGGCTCCTACTATGTGGATGCCGACTACCCAGTGACCAAAACTCTGCGGGATCCTGTGGCTGTGGAAGTGCACATCATGAACAGGACTGACCCTAACCTTGTTCTCACTCTTGGGGACTGCTGGGTCACCCCAGGACCTTCTGCTTCCAGCCAGCCCCAGTGGAGCCTTCTAGTGAATGGGTGGGTGCCCACTTTGTGACATTGTGTAGGAAAGATTAGCTGTTCTGTGCTAATTGGTGGTCTGCTTTGCCCAGATGCCCATACACTGGGGACAACTATTTGACCAGCTTGGTGACTGTGGACAGCACATCTGGAGTGGCCTACCCAAGTCATTACAAGAGATTTGTGTTTGAGATGTTTGCTTTTGTGGATCCTGTAGCTCGGCAAGCCTTGGCTGAGAAGGTGGGTTTTGTGGCAATGGGGTATCCTGCCTTGTTTTGCTTGATAAACTTCATGCCCTTGCTTTGGCCTTCGAGTATTTCTGCTGGTTGGGTTCCTAGTGATGTGATCTCAATTTTCTCTGTAGATCTTCATCTACTGTGTTGCTGCTGCCTGCTATCCGTCTGCCACTGACCCCTGTACTCAGAGCTGTCCTGCAAGAAGTGAGTAGCATGTGACAGTTTGATGCCATTTTCTAACAAATGGACACCACAGCCAGAGTTTCTAATTCGGTGCCTTGTAATTGAAGCTATGCACAGAGTGGTATGGGAACTTCTTGTCTCGCAGACATGGGGTGTGAAATCTGCTTCTGCCTTGTAAAGGGGGCTCGGAGTGTGTGAAACTTAACCCTACCACTTTGTTTTCAGGATCTGGGAGAGCTGCAGACAAGTTGGTACAAATTGCTGCTTTCAGGAAGAATGTGCTCCTTCACAGTGGTCCTGTGCTCTTTGAGGCTGACCAGGTGCTAACATCCAGACTGGAGCAGAAAGGTAACCATCTTGATCCTCCTACTGGTGTAGGACTGAGTTCTGCTTGTGGCCTTGGCTGATCCTTAACTGGATGGCTTGGAGAGTAAATGTCCTTTGTCTTCCTCCCACAGCCTCTCTTCCCACTGGATACCTGGTGCTGGGAGCTGCAGCTGCCATGTTGATGGTGGTCCTGTCTTTGGCTGTAGTTGCCGTGAGGAGGTTGAACAGGCAGAAAGTGAATCTGAAGTTTTAATAAAGGCTCTTTACTTCGTGAATGGTTGGAATCTTGTTTTCAATCAAAGCTATAAACCTGTGGGTCTGGTGTCCAAGCTCCAGCTGTTGACTTTATGAAATAGGTGGTGAGCTGGAGTTGGTACCATCTTGTTTTAATCCTTCATAGCTGGCCTACTTGGTTATCCCATCTTTGACAAACATTCTCATGGAATGCTTTTAATGGGTTGTCTGACCAGTGTCTGCTTGTGCAGGACTACTTAAACTCTGGGATGTGTCTGAGCTACCGTCTATATCCTGAATGGCTTGTTGGATCACATGGAGGCTTTGAGCTGACATGGGTCTTTTGGGGGCATCCTTTTTCTTATTGGTGTCGCATTTCACTGAGCAAATGCACCTGTGTGCCTTTTTAGGGCCGGCATGGCTTGATTGGCTGGCTCAATCGGTCTGGGGTGTGGGTGTTCTTTCCAACGTGCCCCACCATTCCCACCTCACTAGGCCCTATCATCCACTCCTGTAGTTTTTCTTATCAGTGCTATGTTGCAAAAATGTACCTGTGGCAGATGGCATTGTCTTAAATGACTTGCAAGTCTGTTATAATGCAACCAACTGGAAAGGACCACGCGTGAACTTTAAGCTCCTTTCGTCTGATCAGCACACCTTCTTTCAGCTTGGCTCATTGTCACCAACACGTGCCAATTCGACATTTAGGATGGTGTGTGGTAACTACCTGTCCTTCCTTGACCATGTTGGGCGGGGAAAAATGCCTTCATCTGTGAAGACTCGCTCTGTCGCACAACATTAAGGTGAGATCATACCTGACTGTGTGCAGCCCAACATCTGGACTACTACTGCTGCTGGGAGTACTGGCCTGTCGCCAGTTTGCCATTAAAATGAAATGGCACATCTAGTGTTGTGCCCTCCTCCAGTTGGTTTGTGCCACCCCACTTTTTTCCTTCAGCAGTAAAATTTTAAATTTGTTAATGGCTCATATACAGAAGGTCCCAAAAACCTCAACACACTTTAAAGAATTGTAAGTGAAATGTTTGGTATGATCCACTATTTCAAAATGGCTCCTGTGTGCAAATCTGTTCATCTTAACATCCAGATTACAATGGCAGCATAAACACGGGGAAACCCTGAAGCTGTGTGGGCTCACATCCCACTGCTGTCACCACTTTGTGACCACAAGCAAGTGGCTTTACCTGCCTGAGCTCCAACTGGAAAATTCCCTGTGTGACACTAAAATTGGCATCGCTAGCTTTTGCACTTGTTAGGTGCTTTGTAGTGCTGGCTAAACGAAGTCTTGGGAAGCTTTGAGGCTTTCTTTCTTTGTGCCATAAAAGACTTGAAGCCTCAGCCCCAGGTTAGTATAGACTTGCCTCTTATTTGTTTTAATTTCTATATTCTGACATAACTTGGAATTTTAGTTTTCCTCCTTTGTATTTTTAGTTTTATTTTACAAATGCATTTGATGTATTTCAGTTTTTGTAATTGTTACGGTTAAAGAGATACGATGGAGTTTAGTTTGTGTCCCAATGAGACAGAACTGTACACTTAACAGGTTTGGATTCAATACGAGTTTAATGTTTGAAAGTTTGATCCACTACACAATACACTTTATTTGTTTTTTGTCTGGTTAAACATTCTGTCAGTTGTGCTGAACGTGTTGGCCCTTTTTTTTTTTTTTTTTTTTCTTTGCCCAGCATGGGCCAATTTGTAATGAAATTTAGGTGAACTTTAAAGTGTGAGGGTATTTTACTCTAAATGTGTACAGCAAACATCTGCTGCAATGACCATGTGCTTATAATGAATGCCTTCAATATTTCATTCAAAAAATCTCAAACGTTGCGCTTTATTTCCTACCAGCCGTATTGATCTCTAATTCCATCTCCGTCACACCTTATAGATGTCGCACCTGCAGGCCTAGAACGATATACAAAAATAAAAGATTCTACTGTGTTCTGACAGGTGTGACCATGAAAAAGAATAAGGGTCTTAGGCTTGAATCAGTGTGCAGACCCCATCTAGCTGTATGGAGGGAAACAGAAAAAACAATCATGTAGTGTGAAGATGAGGGGCAGTGAGACAAGAATAACCCACCATAAGAAGAGTAAACCCTTAAGGAGCAGGTAATAGGAGTGTGGACGGTGTGAAATATGGCCGGCCCACACCCCCTAGGCTGCCAGGTGGAGTCATCCCTGCATCATGGAGGGGCCCCAAATTTGAGAAGGGACTCATGGGAATTGGAGTCTTCCAGTGCAACCCTGCTGGATAACGTGGGGGCTACCAGAGGCACAGAGACATTGGTGTTCACTACAATCGGAAGTATATCATAGTCACGGGGACGGAAGGACCGACGTACTTCCGGGATGAAGAGAAAAGGACTTTTTATATAACCCGGAAGTGATGGGGAATCTTGGATTGAGGGATGAAGCACTTCTCAGTTAAGCAGTATAAAAGGATTGTGGGAAACGCAGCCTGGTGAACTGAGCTGGGAGGAAGGGTGGCAATGTGTCTAAGTAGGAGGACTGATTTATTGTTTGTTATTGAGAATTGTTTAGTATATGAATATAGTGGAGTGCAGGGTGCTTTGTGCACTGGATTATTGTAATAAATCCAAACTTTGGACTTTTACCTGATGTCTGGAGTCAACTCTGAGGGTTCAAGGGGATGACAGCGCCCCCTGTCTACCACAACGGGCACAAAATGACAGAGCCAGCATCTGAGATTAAGAGCAATGTATACATCATCTAAACCTGTTCATTAATAGCAGGATCGCAGGAGCCTGGAGCCTACGCCTGCAGGTTTGGATGCAAGGCAGGAAAAATCCCTGTTAAGCAATATGTATGATATGGCTGATGTTAAGAACAAAAAGAATATATTTCAACTATCTGATTCGAGAGGGAGAAACGTTGAAAAAATGGGGACAGATATTTAAAGTACTGAAATATTGGGTATTTTGAGCTGGGAATATGAACTAAAAAAAGATAAATTAATAAATATAGCATAAATAGAAAAACAAATTAGTATGTTTAGCTTTTCACCACTCGGCAGACTCTCTTCGCCTATCTTCCTATAGCTCAGTAGAGTCGTTTCCAACTCAGGAATTTCATAAGGTTTGCATCGCATTGATGCTAAACGACATTTTTAAAGCAACAATATGCTGATCTTGTATGATGACCAGGGGGCTGTTCCACGAAGCGAGCTTATAAAATCGAGGATTATTTGTAATAGCCTCGCTTGAGTTAGCCTAACAGTTCACTTCAGGCTCATTGAGTTCCACGAACAAAATTCCGGTGTATTTAACCTCCGCTAATTCTAGCCAAGCTTGATAAGCGAGGCTCGTGCGCGTCCACGCGATATAAAAGGCAGCCTTGTTAATCGATGCTGGATAAGTAAGAATGGAAACTAAGGTAAGAGCTGCGTTTTTTTCGCAGGCGGAGCAAGAATTATTATTACAAGCCTATGAGGACTACAAAGCTATAATAACTAGAAAGGGGAACACGAGCTGTATTATCAAAGCTCGTGAGGCTGCATGGCAGAAAATAGCTGACAAGTTAAATGCGTAAAAACATGATTTTAGTAACTTTTGTGTTACGCATGTCAAACTATTTAACAACTAAATGAGAACAGTTTCAAGCCTTCAAAATGTATAGTCATTAAAATTTCCTTTTACATGTGCATTTTGTTACCAGTTGTAAGGTACTTTAAGGTTATTTTAACACATTGATAAACAGGACAGCACGTTAATTATATGGGTTCATCTTGGATAAAAAGTGATATATAATTGTAATTATTAATATAATTTTTAATAATGCTTGGTTTCAGGAGCAACATGAGTGGAACGAAAAGGTCCTGGCAGCAAGTGAAGACTGCGTCATTATTGGCATACGCTCCTGCTGCAGTATTGCCACATTATGCCAAACTGCACAGGCTACTACAATGTCCCACGCTCTGTCTGGTGTAACTCGGAGATGCCGCAGGCAGTTAAACCTGGATTTTAACTGTCCAAATGTCATTTCAATGCATGCCCTTGTCTTACAATTATCATGGTTGAAATGTCTTTCTGCTTGTGTTGCAGGATCTGTATATGGTGTGAGAAGAAACGGTAGACATGGGTATCCTCTGTCACCAAGCAGCACACCAGGAAAAATCCCTATAATGGAAAGTAGACACATTAGACTGTAGTATAATAAACTATAGTATATTTGTGAATTTTAGTTGACTTGCCTTGTCTGAGGCTTTGAGCCAGTGAAGACTCGCGAAAAATTCTGGCATCATGTACTGATCCTGGCCATTTTGCCACAATGTTTGAAATTAGATGTTCAGCAGTGCATACCATATGAAACATTTTAGGAAATGGTAATGACATGCATTGCTAATGTTGGACGACTACACTTTCACCTCTTGTATATAAATGTGAGATATTCTCAGTACTTACCTGTACGTTAATACTGTGATATGATTTGCGGTTTATGTAATCAGACTCTGTTGGACCTGCTGGAGCCTTTATCCTCACGTGTGTACAGTCAATGGCTCCAATGACGTTAGAAAAGCCTGACAAATTAAATTCAGTTACTTATCAGGTAATGATTTATGTGCTGTAAATGAGTAGATGTTTAAAGATTAAGCACCATTAATTCCAAAGAAAGTTTCCTTAATGGCAAGAATTCCTCGGTGGCCAGGAAAGGTAATGAATATATTTAAAAAGGACTTTAATGCAACGCAAACCTTCCACACTGTAGCTTTGCTTAAATGTTCAGCATCCCCCACACTGTACAGAAATGAACCACTGGCAAAATAACGCAAAGCGACACACAAAGACTGTGCAACCGTAAGGGCTTTAGAGCGACGTGTGTTTTTAGAAATGTAAGGTTCCAATAACTGACACAAATATGCAATACTGTGTCTACTAAATCTATAGCCAGTATAAATAATCATCCAAAATGCAACGGATCTATCCTGGGCCGAAGTAATTGTGGAACCTGTTGCCTTAAAGCTCTACGAATGAGCCTCGCTCCCTCATCAACTGGATTATGAATCAATGGGCACGCCATGGTTATTCATGTAAAAGCCTTCAATGCACTCCTTGTCATTTTATACTTTCTAAGTAATTAGAATCGCCTGCATGTAATCTGTAATAATTTTATATTGGAGGGTCGATGTGTGCGAAAGAGGGAGTGAACAGCAGCAGAATAATCCCAGCCCCGCAGAATGTCGTGCTGTGACATCACATGGCTTGTCCAATCATATTCATCAAGCTAAGCTAAGCTTCACAACTAACCTGCCACGGAGCAGGCTTGTCCAAGAGCATATGTTGGCATAGTAATTAAGCGGAGCTTCAGGTTAGCCTCGTTCGTGGAACCGAATTTGGAGAAATTAAACCGGGATTATCGAAATAAAACTGGATTTTGAGGTTAGCTCGCTTCGTGGAACAGCCCCCAGGGGGTATTTTTCGTACGTGGATTACTCGCTTAGCCGGATGTAATTGTTGACGATTTGGCCTGATCCTGGATCTGTCGGTTTGTCGAAACTCTTGCTGGAAGTGTTGTCAAAGCAAAACATCCAAATCCTCAAACCTGCTCCGAGCAGGAAGGATTAGCTCACACACGTAATCGGTGACGGTGCGTGGATTTCATCCAGTTCATGAATGAGCGACCAATTGATATCGGTGCGCAAATTATACGAAGAGAATTTCTTATAGAGAGGGTTTTGCGCGATCGGCAAGATCCTTTATTGCTCCCGGAGGAAATTCTTTCCGAAAGATTCCGAGGGGGAATATCATACCTCAAAGATTTATTAGCTCCTTATATTCGAAGTCGGGCTCTCACAACCACACAGACGGTATGCATTGCTTTGAGGTTTTTTGCAAGCGGCACTTTTTTATATACTGTAGGCGATGCGGAACATCTATCTAAAAGTGCAGTTTGCCAGGCAACTCTTAAATTCTGTTTGTCTCTGACATATTTCCTTCGGGTTTTCATAGTGTTTCCTGGACACCTGCGTTTCCAGGGGCGTTTCATGCCATTGCAGGTATCAGGCAAAAACACCCACAGTACAATAAAGAATCTCACAATCAGCCTAACGTTCTCATTACCTGGGATTTCCAAATGTGATTGGGGCACTGGATTGTACACAGATCCGAATAAAGGTCCCATCAGGTCCAAATGAGCCAGATTACGTGAACAGAAAAGGCTTCCACAGTATTAACGTGCAGGTAATGTCACTTTTTGAAAGAGTAGCCAATAGGTATGTCGACAGTAAAATTGTTTGACCTACATGCTCTCAATTCTCAGATGATCTGTGATCCACCTTGTATCAAATGTGGAGGCTAAATGGCCAGGGTCTGTTCATGACTCTAGAATTTTTAAGGAGTCACACCTGTATCGGACATTTGAACAAGGTAAAAATCTAATTATTAATCATGGTGATGTGTGTATTGTATTCACAATTTTTACATATTCCACAGGGGGTCATGATGGAATCCTGCTTGGGGACAGGGGATATGCCTGTAGGAATTTCCTAATGACCCCGTTTCCAGACCCCAACCCTGGGCCACAAACTCGATATCATGCAGCTCTGTCTAGGACAAGGGCACGAATTGAAATGACCTTTGGCCACCTGAAGGAGAGATGTCAATGTCTAAAAAGGCTGAGGGCTGCACCTGACAGATCATGTGACATAATTGTGACAACATAGCGACCATCAGGAAAGAGAGAGTCCCTGAGGTTTTGGTGCACCTTGGGCAAACCGGTGGCAGGAGCTGCCAGAGACAGAATTGCGGCCCAACATTTTCAATGAAAAAGACAACAGTGGTTTCACACAAAAACTGATTTATTATATATTACGGACCTTCAGCCTGTAAGGAGGCGAACATAAATTAAGGATACACTCACGCATACACATCATGGGAAAGAGAAGGGAATTTTGTTACCAATTCTTTTTTCTAGTATTTTTATCTCCAACTTCATCTTGGTTGTCTTCAGTTCACAAACTTCCATGTCCTGCTGTATTGTCCTCATTTTTAGTTTCCTGTACGTGACTTTCTGCTGAAGATATCTCTTGGATAGAGCTCTCACATTTTTCTGCAAATAAATACACAATGACAAATGCCTTTTTTCCTCTATATTGTATACACGGCACATCATTTTGAATCATTTCGTATCAAGTACAGTACAACAGATGGCTCAACCAACCTCACCATCTCCTTTTTTTGATGTGGATGTTCCAAAAGGTACATGTGTGCTGGCTACAGGTGTAGAAGGAAAAATTTTTATTAGCATAAGAGAATAGCAAATTAGCATACGAGCCATAGAAAGTAATTAAAGGCTTCTAAAACATTAGATTAAGCATAAATTAGAATATAAAAGCAAAAATATGATAGGTCTAGCAAATGGTTAACTAAAAAATCAGTTATATTGCATTATTTTATAGGCTCACAGCAGATTTTCCAAAGTAATGAAAAGAATAGCTAAAAGATGCAGCAAAACCAGTTTTGGACAGGATAAGAGTGGAGGACACCTGTGATTCAAGGCTAGGAAGAGATAACTTACAGAAAAGGTCTTTTGCTACAAGCAAGGTCACACTGTAATGCATCTTAGCAAATGCAGGCATTAGCAAAAATATTACAAGAATATATTAGCAATTAACTTTAGTGTAGAAATTAAGACAAATCAAGCATGGC
Organism: Polypterus senegalus; assembly: GCF_016835505.1. Lineage (NCBI taxonomy): Eukaryota > Metazoa > Chordata > Cladistia > Polypteriformes > Polypteridae > Polypterus > Polypterus senegalus. The sequence goes on along the minus strand of NC_053157.1, from coordinate 237,354,826 downwards.
AAGCAATGATCAAATAAAAGCACATACTGTACTTCTTTTTAATTAAAGCTTAAGCTTCAGGTCACTATTGTAAAAAGTTTGGAAAGCCTAAGAGAGGAAAACCCATATATGGATTAGTTAGCCTTGGCCAGTTAGAAAAAATGGGAACAGAATAGAAAGATAACAAATTCCACTAGCAGACCAGTCTAACGAGATGATAAGGGTTACCATAGAAACTCAAGATTTGGTCGGATGGGAGTAAGAGGGAGTCAGCGGAGGTAAGCAAACCAGCTCATTAGAGCAAGGTTAGAAAAGATAGGAAATTACATCAGGAAAGCCCAAAGATGGAAAGAGGAAGCCATCCACCCAGTCTTAGACCAATCAGAATAAGCCAAACAGACACCAAGAGGAATAATGGACAGTTGAACCAGGTGCAGAGTCAGCTTAATGAATGAGCCAAAATGATAAGAAATTGTTATAAAAGCTTCAGTGGCTGAAATGATCATTGCTCAATCTAATTTGGCCGTATTGGGTTGAGTCCTTGTTATTTTTTGTGTTGATTTATTGCAATAAATCCTTAAAACTCTGTCTGTCTGTCTGTCTATCTTGAGTTCTAATAGCCTTTATTTTTAGGTAAAAAGCCTTCTGATGATGAATTTTTCGCCACGACACAGGCTACTGCAACACAGTTATATCACGATTAGCACATGGGACTGATCAGAGAGGAGTTTGATCAAATATTATTTGGAAAATGTACATCTCCTCCTGATGAATAATCAGACACAATGTCTTCATCAAATATTTGACCTTCGTCAATATCTCGCTGGACAGACACAAGTTCTTAGGGATGTGACATTCACTGCAACTGACCCAACAAAAATGAGGGCGATATAGAACCTACCTATGGCACACATCGAGGACAAATATATGGAATGACCACCCTTTATCTGAAATGAAGTGACCACTGCATCCTGCCACTGCTTCTGAGGAAGAGCTTCCCCCTGGAATGCCCTCAGAAACCGGACGATGGGCATTTTACTGGAGAGCCAACTCTTCTGCAGGCATTAGGTCTGGACCACGTGGACCTCCCATGTTTTTTGCTTGTCTGCCTTCTTATTAGCTTTAAAAATAAATGTTTATATATATATATATATATATATATATATATATATATATATATATATATATATATATATATGATTCTTTATGTCAACAATTCTTTAGTTATATGCCAATATTTACCAGTTTGAAGTATATTCTTGTACTTCACTTTAACCTCTTCCCATGTTCTCCTTGTGCTCACGGTTTATCTGGAATTATGACATATTAAATAATAATTAATCTGACACATAGGAAAAGAAACGCTGCATTCAGTAAGTACAATGCACACTTCTTACGCGTTTAGTTTGTCGGCCACTTTTTGCCAGCCGTCTTTTCTGGTTTGGGCTGCATCTGCAGTGTTACCCCTTGTGCATATTAAATCTTGAAATTCTTCATATCCTTCGAGTAACAGGTTCTGCTCCGCTTGCGTGAAAAAAATGCGCCCGTTCTTTCGTCATTTTTTTGCAGCCAATTAAAGACTTGCAGATCATGTTTTCTAGACTCGATATATACGGGCTTTTCAATCAGCGTGGGTGTGCGCAGTCCTCTCAGATGAATAGATCCAGCTCGACTAATCTACTACACCGCTGTGTTTGAAAAACCGACCTATCCTGGATGAGTGTCACCGGCATTAACTTATCCAAAATGAGGCATCTGATCTCGGATGGTTTAAGCGACGTACGGAAGATACACCCAGGAAGCAGCGTGGTGAGAGCCGATGCAAGCAAGCAGCTGGAAGGTGAGCCCCAAGAATGGTGTTTGGCAACACTTGGTGGGGGCAGAAGGAAGCGGTCGCTCCAGCTGAGCGAGTCAGGAGCTGGCATGACCAGCTGAAGGACGACAGTTTGCGAAGGCAGCGGGAGGCTTGGTTGGTGAATACCTTGACGTGAGTGTCCTGGTTGTCAAGGAAACCAAGTCTCAGTCTGGGTAGAGTGTGCGGCCGAAGCGAGAAATCGGGAGGCCTCCTGACCAGTCGAGTAGAGAAGTTCAGCTGCTGAGAGGGCGACTCTCCTGTTGAGGGGCCCAGATGGAAGAAATGGGTAAAAGATACCAGACTTTAGGGTTTTTTTTTTTTTTAAAAAAGACTGTTTCCTGCATGGGGCAGCACGGTGGCGCAGTGGTAGCGCTGCTGCATCACAGTTAGGAGACCCGGGTTCGATTCCCAGGTCCTCCCTTGCGTGGAGTTTGCATGTTCTTCCCATGTCTGTGTGGATTTCCTCCGGGCGCTCCAGTTTCCTCCCACAGTCCAAAGACATGCAGGCTAGGTGGATTGGCATATCTAAATTGGCCCGTGTGTGTCCTGCGGTGGGTTGGTACCCTGCCTGGGATTGGTTCCTGCCTTGTGCCCTGTGTTTGCTGGGATTGGCTCCAGCAGACCCCCGTGACCTTTGTGTTTGGATTCAGTGGGTTGGAAAATGGATGGATGTTTCCTGAATTGTTAACTTTGTTTTTAAAGGATTGATTTTCTATTTATTGGTTTTTACACAACTAATTTTATGGATTATTTGATTTTGGAAGACACTGCACTTTATTGACTTTTTTTTTTTTTTTTTTAAATAAAAGCACTTTTGCACCATCCCCTTGCTTTGCTGTTACTCACTGCTAAGCTCCTCGGTAACATTACTGACAGTGTAGGGTTCAAGGGCTCCTGGACTGATGATGGGAGCATGTATCGAACCCACATCACCCAGCCCCAACTTTTTTTTTTTTTTTTTTTTTTTTTTGGTCGGGCTGTGGGCCTGGGACCCCTGGCACTGCAGCCATGTGTCATTTCCAGGAAATTCAGTTCAGTGCATCTTAGTCTTAACAAAGGTAATTTTATTATCCAAGTTGCAATCTTCACCTAAATCCCTACTATTGTCACACTGTTTAACTTGGCCAAATGCACTATAGAAAATATTAATTTTAGAGATTTGTTTCTGATTCATTCAGAGATCCCCATAATGTGAAATATCCCTATATTACCGGCCTTTACCAGATCTGGAACAAAATCAATATTTTACCACTTTGCATGCACACCAGTGTACATGTAGGCCTACTGGTCATCTAAGGCCTTTTCCGGACAATTATTAGAAATTAGGGTTAGGGTTAGTGCCACAAATACCAAGGCCTGCACATTTCTGAACCACGTAGGGCCCCCAAACTGCTAGCGATCTAATCGTAATATCTAAATTCCTGAATCCCCCAGCCCCCATATAATATCTTGCCATGCAGCTCCTTTACCACAGTGAAGATATTCTCCTGTCTCCCTTCATACTCCACCACTTTCACAGCCTCCCCTCTGATTAACTTCCCTATTTGCAGTGAGTGGTGCTTTCAGATTCTTAAAGGTTGCTGGTCTGTGACAGTAGGTGTACAGAGTCATTGAATGTATCTGAGGTATCCTGGGACACTTTGCTTTTTTTATTTATTTATTTATTTATTTTATTTTTTCAAGGGGTTATTTACTGTATATGCTCACATACCAGTCGGGTCTTAACCTGAAAAATCAATCACATAATCAGACCCTGACTTGTACACCTGTTCAAAAATGCAACAATTTTTGTTTCCATCTTTTTTTGCCTCCTACCATCCCACATCAGTTTCGCATCACAACAACATTCAATTTCGTTTGCCACTTCGACTGAAGTTTAAAACCAGCTTCATACTTTCTTCTGATGAAACTCTCCTTGGTATATAAGGGATGCTTTTATGATAAAGTTGTGAGAGACCCAACAGTGCAAATGTCACTTCAGCATAGTTTGGGTGTTACTGTGTCGTCACATAGGCACGAGAGAGGGGAGGAGCACACTCTGATACAGCACATTGCCACTCCCACATGGGGGGAGGCGTTTTCCATGGTTACTCTCTCAGGTGGGCATTAGCATATCGTAATCTCTTGAACCAATAGCGTGAGTTTGTGTTCGACTTATATGACCAACAAAATACCAGAAATTATGTAAAGTCCCAACTTACCCACAAGTTTATACAGTAAACCTCCACTGCTAAGGTGGTGGAATAAAATCTACTGACGTCATATGGGGGGTAAGGGTTAAAAGTAACTTGTTTTTGATGATTCTTGGGGGAAGTAGTGTCCCATAAAGAGGATGCCTTACCCCATCGTTCCACTTTGTGGGCTTCCCGGCCGGTTTGAGCTATCGGCCATCTGTTGCATTGTAAACATCATTGGCAACATAAACTGGACACATTTTGAAGTTTTCAGGTAAATACTTGTGCTGCATGTGTTGCCGCTAATAATACCATGGAAAAGAACAATGAAAATCGGGATGAAAAATTGTTAATGTACTAAGCAATTATACATCGTTTTTACCTTTTAATAAAAATGGACCAAATTTCATTTCGTAATTTTTCACTTAGACTCCAAATCACAGAAACGGGTAGTAACAGCTCATCTCATTAAGCTAGCAGCCACAATAACAAACAGAAGTTGTTTGCAACAAAAACCTGCAGCCACAGGTATCCTTCAATAAGGGCGTGCACAAAAAGGCGAGCTTCAAAAGGGCGACCTGAACTGGACACGGCGAATAAAGGCAAACACAACAAAATTATTAAAGAAAATGTATTATTATTGTTGCTCTTTACATATTCCAGAGCCATTTGAACTAAACTATCTACGCACGCCTCTATTCGCCGCGCTCAGTTGAGGTCGCCTTTATTTACGCGCGCCTTTATTCGCCGCGCCAATTGAGGTCGCCCTTTTGAAGCTTGCCTTTATTTACGCGCGCCTTTATTCGCTGCGCCCAATTGAGGTCGCCTTTATTTACGCGCGCCTTTAATCGCCGCGCCCAATTCATGTGTCCTTTATTTACGCGCGCCTTTATTCGCCGCGCCCAGTTGAGGTCGTCCTTTAGAAGCTCGCCTTTATTTACGCGCGCCTTTAATCGCCGCGCTCAATTGAGGTCTCCTTTATTTACGAGCGCCTTTATTCGCTGCGCCCAATTGAGGTCGCCTTTATTTACGCGCGCCTGTATTCGCCGCGCCCAACTGAGGTCGACTTTTTGAAGCTCGCCTTTTTGTGCGCGCCCTTATTGAATAGAGCCACAGCCACAGGGGGTCTCCAGGAATGTGTTTGAGAACCACTGGTCTAAATGATTTGAACATTAAAATGGATCATTTTCAGTTTGTCACATTCTTAAGTGTTTAACTAAACAAATTTAATGCTGGATGAATCAACACAGGTGTACATGAAAACAGGTAAGACGGAGAACTGCTGGCTCCTTTATTAGCAATACGATGCAAATGACAAGGAGCCATTTAAACAGTGAAGGCAGCTGTTGAAGACTGAAATAAGAAATTAAGGGGGGAGAACCTTAACAAGCGAGACCCCTCAAATGAAGTATCAAAATGCCACTTGAGCAATTGGGGATTCGTCGGAAGTAATTGACCTCGGGAAACAAACCCCGGGCAGGATGCCAGCCCACCGCAGGGCACACAAACCAAGCACACTAACAAAGAACATTTCATACAAACAAGTCAAATTTTAGAAGACTTGGCTCAAAACAAATCAACCCCCTGACCACCCCTGTGAAAGAGAGCTACACTGTAAAAATTTCACTGTAAATTTACAGTAAATTACTGGCTACTAGTTGCATTACTTTTACAGTATTTTACTGTATCATATTACAGTACATTACAATAAAATTACCATACCACACTGTGACTTCACAGTAAACTGGGCAAGAAAATTACTGTGATGTAGCAGTATGTTGCTGTTGAATTACAATAATTAACCATTTTCAATTTACATTAATCTACTGTATTTTTACATGCTAACTGTAAAAGTAATGCAACTCAGTAGCCAGTAATTTACTGTAAATTTACAGGTGCAATAACAACATTAAATACTGTAAAGGACATTAAAACAACCTTGATCACCCATCCTATTTACCAAATTTTCCCAAATTTACATCAAGTTAAGTTCTGAAGGTCTCTAAAGTCCCCTTGTCCATCTCACTACTTGTTCACTTGTTCCTTGCATTTGTGGTTTTCTGTATGATGTTTGTACAAAATGTTTCCATCAGTGTCCCTGTAGTCAGGATTAGACTTTTATCAGTCACTTTACAACACATATAATCTTTAAATTATTGAAAATTAATAAAGTTAAACAAAAATAAAACAAAACACATTACTGTATGTGTTTTGCATATTTATTCAGCAGTGTTTCTTCAAACGTTAAATGCACAGAATACCTCAAGTATACACTTTTAAATTCAATAAAAGTCTTAACAGGCAGTTCAACTTTTTTTTTTAAATTGCACAAACAAAATTATCTAAACCTCACATACAGTAAGTATATGTACAAGAAACAAAAACACATTTTTTACTGTACTGTATATCTAAAATCCTCTGTAGTAAACAACTTGCACATACTGTACCTCAGTGCCCGAGTTATTATTGGCTGTCTAGTAGTCAACAGTGTATTATTTGTAAATATGTGCTACTTTTTCCAGATATGCAGACATCTGAAAGGGTCAAGTGAAAAGCAATCAATAATTCTGAAAGCATTTCCCTTTTAAAAGGTATATTTTAAGAAATTAAATTAAAGATATAAACTCCAGTGTTTAACATTTAAACGATAATGTTAAAAAACAAAAATGTAATTATAAAGCAGTGTAACATTTTTAAAGACAGCAAGATAGAAATTAAACTGAGGCAAAACAGGGGATTAAAACACTTTAAATCAATTTGAATTATTAGGAGTCCTTTCTGAAAATGTCTACATTGACATCCATTCAAAATCAATTAGTTTCCTCAAAAGTGTGCAGACTTGTTGGTTGATGTGTCCGTGTTTCTTTTTTGATTTTGAGCCCGACTCTGGGTTAATACCCAAAAAAAACCTGTAAACAAAATATAGAAGCTATTAGTTTTATTTGAGCTATTTCACACTGTTTTTCAAAAGACATTAAGTGCTGTTCCTTTCTACAGAATACTGATGCCTAACACTCCTCCTAAGTAGGAAAGCCAAACACAATTTCTCTGCCATTTTAACAATGTTGTGGTGATTTACTAGTCTCACTATTACCCTTGCTAGTGTTATCTACAATGTCAGTGTGTTAGTTTACCTTTGGATAAACTCCAATGTGGATGAGGCATCTTCAGGATACTGCAAGTTAAAGTTGTAATAACTTGCAAAGATTGTAGCAATACCATTGACAAAATCATGATGTGGTCCCATGACCACTTGTCCTTCAATTGACAACATCCAGGCTTTAGGCTTCATCATGTCATCTGAAATAAAAAAGATATTCATCACGTACTTATGCAAAGAAGTGGAATTCTTAATGAACAACAGTGTGAAAGGAATGGGTCGCTAACACAGGGTCTTAGATTACAACTATTAAAGGTCTGCACGCTGTTCTTCTGGTCTTTGCAAAGTAAAGAGCAGCTGCACAGACCTTCAAAACATATATGAGAAGGTAATACAGGTTTACATACTACTAAAGTTGCTGACACTATAAGCTACATGTGTTGTTAACATTACCTTGTATAATCAAGCGGGGTGTGCTTGGTAGCATCATTGTCCTCTGAACATCAGCACCTGTGGCACATGTCTGTAAAATACAGTAATACATAACTTTAAAATATGCTGGATATATGTACAGTACAGTGTGTACTGTATATCCCTTACTGAAGAGTAAATGGCAGAAGAAAATCCCTTTGACCCCAGTGATTCACAATTCTACAGTAGATTTAGCAAGGTGTGTATTTTACTAAAATTCAGTAGTCAGAGAACTGTGTGTCTACATGGGAGATTAAGAGTGTATGAATACAAGTATGAAGGTTAATATACTGTATTGTCTACCCGAGTTCCAGCATTGGCACCTACCTTTTTTACTCTTAGTCAGGTTGAGTTGAGCCATCATATTCATCTTATTGTTTCTATCAAACTAGTTCTTCATATAGAATACTGAACATTTACTGCTATATAAAAAATCAAGCACATCCAGCACTCCTCAAGATACCATATTAATTTTCTAAAATTTCAAGGCATTAATTTTAGAAAAATATAAAAATAAATTCAACTCTAAAGCATTTTCAATGCCAGTTGGGTTCCTGGTCTATTGTAAGCAAAACTCAGTTTTCTATCTGTAAAACAATTACTTACATCTGCTTGAAGTAGGATTGCATCCTTGGGCTCCTTAAAGTATGCCATCAGGAGGAGAAGGACACATGCAGCCTTAACTGAAACCTCTGGTTCAAACTTAGACAGCACATCCTGAATTCCTGAATGATGGCTTAGTTCCTGGCAGAACTTTATAATTGTACTGCCTTTATTGTCCAGTGCCTCTTGCAGCTTGCTGAGGATAGATATGTCTGTTAGAAGCCTAAAGTGGGAGTAAAGACATCTTTGAGAGAAAAGGAAAGGCCATTCCTTCTGAACTTGTGCAATGTGTGGTGCAGGCACTCCATTAAGGTATCGGCGCTGGTGGATATAGGTCTTCTCCATAAGAGGTTCAGCTTTCTCTGCTCCACTCATCCCTAACTCGGAGAATATTTTAAGTAGCTGCATTTTCATGTCATCTAATGATGCCTCCGTTTCTCCAGCTGGCAGTTCTACAGGACACCACCTCACACATCCATACTGATCTACAGGGCCTCTTGCCTCCCCTGCTGCATTAGTGTGGGACCTTCTCTCTCTGCGTCGCCTTGCAAGAGTATTTGTTCTGTTTTTATATTCCACTCTTGTTTTAATTTGCTGAAGAAGAGAGTGGCAGCCCTCTCCAACCATGTCTCCTTTTTTTCCAACATCCAAAAATTTTTGGGTGTTCCCTTACAATTCCTCGGACTACGCTGTGACACATTGCTCTAGTTGGGTTAAGATCATGTTCAAGCATCTGATCTACCACTGCTTTCACCATATCTTTTCTGTCTCCTGGTGATGGTCTTGTTTGATTTGCCACTGCTTTTTGAATTGCTGCTGGCATCCTATTCCAATTGACTTTGAACTCTGCATACCATGGCCTGCCAGGATGTGGGGACGAAGAAACAGAGGAGTTTGAACTGCTTGAGGAGTTAGAAGATAGGATGAGTGGAGTGCTCATGGGGCTTGATGAGAGGGATGAAGAGGCAGCAGCATCCAGTTCACTTTGAACTGTTACAAGTCCTAGAGATGATAGCAAAAAAGATCAATGGAAAAAACAAAAAGCAGCACACTAAATTAATTTATGATAAATTACATTCTTCCTGTTCAATATATTATATTGGTAGCCACTGAAAAGAAACAGAATGAAGGACACTAGTAAGAGAAAGACATGATTTTTCAGGTCAATGAGTTCGCCCTTCAATAATCTTTGAACTTCAGTGTTAATTGTTCAGCTTACCAATGGCAGTTATCAAAATATATATTTACCTTCATTTTTAATGCTGTTTAACAGTTTGCGACACTGGATTGGCCTAATGTGTTTCTCCAGATCCTTCTCTTGTACAAAAGCAAGGTCTTCTCTGCTTTCCACACCAAGCTCTTCTAACCGTTCAAGAAGAGATGTTAAGGATTCATTTGAGAGGCTTGGCAAAATAGATAGCACCACTTCCCTTATGTCTTGACTCATTTTCTAAAAGAGAGTTGGGAGCAGACAGTCAAATATCAACCAATTAATTCATAAACCCCTTGATTATTTGTTTATTATCAGTAATGCGTTATTTGCTACAATTGTATCTCTGTATGATTTTATGTTTTATTCAGGCACTAGTGAGTACTCCAAGAAGTGAAAGCATTCACAAACTACAGACTATCCCTATCTCAGTTTGATTTCAATTGAATTAGAAAATTTAACTCTTCATTTATAGGTAAATGTGCTGGAATCTTCAAAGGCAATTTCTGAATCATATCCTTCTATAATACTTTCACCACAATACAAAGATGTTATTTAAAAGACATATATATACAAAGTCCTATATACATATATGTGTTCTTTAAAAGAACCTCACAGACTCTTCCTACTCCATTATTTATCTATCCTTTCTACTTACACAATTTCTAAAAAAGAATGATGAAGAACAATTAGCAGTAGGTCACACACATTATAAGCCGGAAGTGGGTAGTAGTCAAGCAAATCATCTTGCTTTATACAAACATAATCCTTTTGGACTACTCCTAATTTACAATAGACACCTATATCTCTCAACTTCACAAAGGTATGCTTCTCTGTAACAAAGTATGCAGAATCGTGGACAGTAAGGACCAGAATAATCTTCCCAACATAAAGTTCTTCATCTCTACTTCCAAGCAAAACAAACATTCCTTTCCTGTATGCTGTGCCTTTCACAGTCACTTCATTGCCTGCCACTGTAGACTGTGACTCAAAATTATAACTGGCAACAGATTCTCTGATTTTGTCATTATAATCATTCACAAAAAACTGTGTACCCCTGTGTACCTGTACAACTGTAGGGAACAGGCTGCCTGCACTCAAGTAAGCCTGAAGAAGCTGATGTCTTTCTGCCAGTGTTTTGCACAGATTTTTAAAGTTGTGTAGCTTTCTGGCACATGTTTTGAAAAATGAGTGCTTACTTTCAAACCTTAATGTCCAAAGGCGAATAAGTGGACCAAAGTGGAGTATAAGTTCAGGATAATGGCACATATAATGATGCTTAGGCCTTAAAGGGTGATTAGGGAAAAGCTTTTTCCTACTGTGTAGATATTCTTCAATTATGACTTTGAGATATGCTACTTGGCCTGCTGCAATAGCTGGTGCACAGACAAGCTCCACTACCTCTCTTAGTTGTAAAAGGAGTTGCCATACCTCGTTTTCACAGGGATCTTGAATTCTGTCACCTATCAAGAGAGGTAACAATCTAAGAAAACACCAATTTTGAACTGCATGTCCATTTAGTCGTTCACTACCAGGGGAAACATCTGCAGGTTTGTCATTGCCATCATTTCCCTGATATTTGAATTGGTTCTTACATCTGTTTAATTGCAAGTAAGTGAAGTGCTTCTCATGTATTAAATGACCAACAAACAAAGCGAGGTCATACGACACAATACCTTCAAACAAGTCATGGGCTAGACACGGTGGGAGCCCAGGCTGGCAAACATGGAAATAAGAAAGTTGGTTAAAAGGAGAGTCACACTTGATACCTGATACAGCAGGGTCTAAACCCTGAACATGACATTTATATGACTGTATTGTCCTCACAGCACCACACAAGTATGGTTCTTTAATAAATTTTGCTTTATCTATTTCACAGTAGCGGCAAAAACGATCAGCCCGACTGAAGTTTTCCAGAAAACCTCCAATACAATGGGATCCCAAGTTGTCTCCTGAAATGGCAATCAGAGTGCCTTTTACAAATCTGCCATCACTTATCAAAATCCCTCTCTCTTCTAGAAATTTGAGGTCCTTGATCAAAGATTCAAAAATTTTGGTCACTCCAAAGTATTTTAAGTTCTGCTCCCTACATAAGAGAACAAGTTGCATGTGAGCTGTAGTGGATCTATTATGTGGCAAAATTTCAGCCAGGGTTAAGTATACAGCTAAAACTTTATGTTTTTTTCTCCCTGAACCAAGTGGGTTTACAACCTCAAAGGCATCCTGATATAAAATCAAACCAATAGAAGAAGGTTCTATTTTCAATAGTGGATTACTTCGAACTCCCTCTCCATCTCCAACATCCTTATAGACATTTTCAGTGGATGCTTGAGAATGTGCTAAGGCATACTGTTCTCTTACAGACTCGCTTTTGAACAATGCAAGTAAAGTCTCTTGTATTGGTACATACTGGGCAAAGCATTCTTTGCCATTTTCATCAGTGCCGAGAAACAAGGGTACGGGCTCAACATAGTTAAAATTCTTTTTAAATACAGTCTTTCTCTTTTGTTCTGTACTTAGAAGTTCCTTGTTATACATCTTAAGGAGATCCCCTGTTCATTTCATCAATTATGTCACTTATAGTGGCCTCTGGAATTCCAAGTGCCTTCAATTTCTCAATCAGAATCTTAAGTAAATGTGAAAGTCCAATGTCATGGGCATTTTGAAAGTCCTCAATGATTGTCTGTATGGTACTTGCTGGTAACAATACCTTAGCTTGTAATTTCAGATAAAGAAGTGTAATGTTTTGTAAAAACAAAGTTTCATCCACAGCCAGTGGCCTTTCTGGTTCACAATCATCCTCATCAAAAATATTTGAATCTGTCTGACTAGGAACACCAAAGGGATCCATGGGAACAGATGTATCTAGAATTGAATCATCTAGGTCCTCTGAGCCTCTATGTTTCCTTGAAATATGCGAGGCTAAACTTGACTTAACTGTAAAATGCTCTCACAACCTCTGAATGGGCATTTGATTTTCAGTCCTTGTTTTATGTGTGATTTTAAATGCTTTATGAAAGAGGTCAAAGCGTCACACTTAACTTCACATGACTGAACCACACAGTTTAGAGGTGTAATGAACTGCCTGTAGTGCCGCAGAGTAGGAACTGCTTCCTTATGGTCTCTATATATGTGTGTTTTCAGAACACTGGCTTTGCGGTACATCCGAGAACACGTAGGCACACCACACTGATAATGATAATTGGGAGTGTTACTGTGCAGCTTTGTGTGTTGAATAAACTGAGTAACATTACTACAGATATACTGGCACTTACTAAATTTACAATGGAACATTGTGAATTGATAGGCAATTTTATTTAATGGCTAATAGAGTCAAAAATACCTTGCTAAGACTGCCTTTTCTAACACAGACCAGCTAACAATAACTAAAAAATGTGGAAAATGCAATATGGTTTGGATCCCAAAGGGAAATGTTAACACACACACAAAAAAACTACACTATGTATCTACAAAAAAGTTAAACCAGTAAGAATCCATTAAAATACCATTTGAAGTCAAATTTCTATCAACCGTGCTTAAATCAATACATTTGCTTCCATGTATTACTTTTGCCTGTGGAGTTTACCATAAATTAATTTATTTATATTTATATATATATATTTATGCTATTCCTGAGCTAACATCTTTAATCACAGTTGAAAACAAAAGCACATAAACTTAATCAAAATGCACAAATTAAAACTGTTTAAAAATACATGAACTAAAACTACATGAAAAAGCTGACATTGAAACAATATGAAAACGCTTTCCTGAAGCTATAAGATAAGACACGAGTTAAAAAAATGCACAAAATGAAACGGTTTGAAAATGCTAGAACTTAAATTTTATGAAAGAAATCACTAATTACAGCTGTAAACATTAATATATATTGAAAGGCATGATTTAAAGTAGATTGAGAAATGCACAAACTGAAATTAAACGAAACTGCACGTACTCAAACAATGTGAGAAAGTACAAACTGAAAGCGCAGTATGTAAGTTTTCTAATACACTCCGTGGTAAAGTCTTAAAATGACTGCATAACTTCCTCTCTAACAATACAAAACAGAAATTATTATAATGATAATGGAGAAAGGCAATGAATGTTAAGTTAATTACCGTTTGTATAAGTAACAAGCACACTACAACGCCATTTTATTACTTTCTTCCACTCTCTGAGCATGTAATATCCCACAGTGCAACGGGTCTTCTCCAAATACAATTTTACAGTAATTTGCTGTCTTTTGACAGACGACAGCGTATCTTACTGTGATTACAACAAAAATTCTGAATACAGTATTTTATTGTGAAAACTTACAGTTAACACCTGTGAAATCCTGGCAATTTTTTTACAGTGTAGGCTAGCAGAGTAAAACTTTAAGCTAGTAAAAAAAAAAAATGTAAATAGATTAATAAATTAATAAAGATAAATGGAGTAGAAGAGGGGAGAGAACCTGCTTCCCCAATTTAAATGTTTATTCTAAAATTTTATTGATGAGACGCTGCCAGGTTTTGAAAACGTTTTGCACAGATCCTCTAAGTGAGAATTTGATTTTTTTTTTTCAATTTCAAATAGTATAAAACATCGGTTTCCCACTAACTTAAAAGAGGAGAGTTAGGATTCTTCCAGTTTAGCAAAATAAGTCTGCGTGCCAATAGTGTAGTGAATGTAATCACAGTTTGATAGTCCTTCTCCACTGTAATCCCCTCTGTAAGCCCACCAAACACAGTTGTTAGTGGATTAGGAGGGATTGTGACACCAAGGCTGCCTGAAAGGCATTTAAAGATTTTGGTCCAAAATTATGTTAATTGGTGCATGTGGCCCAGTGAGGCTGGAGCTCGATTGCAATGTTCACAGGTTGGGTTTTGCCATGGAAACATTTTGGACAATTTTAAATGAGAGAGATGCACTCAATATACAGTCATATGAAAATGTTTGGGACCCCAGCTCAGCCTGCATAATAATGGACTCTCCTTTCAACAATAAAGATACCAGTGGTCTGTCTTTCATTTCCTAGGAACATCTGAGCACTGCGGTGTTTTCCGAACAAAGATTTTTAGTGACGCAGTATTTAGTTATGAAATGAAATCAAATGTGAAAAACTGGCTGTGCACAAATGTGGGTCCCCTTGTCATTGTGATGATTTGAATGGCTGTCACTGCTCAATGCTGATTACTTACAACACCAAACTGGTTGGATGAGCTTGTTGAGCCTTGAACTTCATAGACAGGAGTGTCCAATCACGAGTGGTCAAAGGTATTTAAGGTGGTCAGTTACAAGTTGTGCTTCATTCCCTTTGACTCTCCTCTGAAGAGTGACAGACAGCATGGGATCCTCAAAGCAACTCTCCAAAGATCTGAAAACAAAGATTGTTGAGTCCCCTGGTTTAGGGGAAGTCTACAAAAAGCCATCTCAGAGGTTTAAACTGTCAGTTTCAAGTGTAAGGAATGGAATCAGGAAATGGAAGGCCACAGGCACAGTTGATGTTAAACCAACTCAGCAGGTCTGGCAGGCCAAGACAAATACAGGAGTGACACATGACAGGATTGTGAGAATGGTTACAGACAACCCACAGATCACCTCCAAAGACCTGTAAGAACATCTCACTGCAGATGGTGTGTCAGTACATCGTTCTACAATTCAGAATATCTGTATGGCAGGGTGATGAGAAAGAAGCCCTTTCTGCACTCACGCCACAAACAGAGTTGCTTGTTGTATGTCAATAGTCATTTAGACAAGCCAGAATCATTTTGGAACAAAGTGCTTTGGACTGATGTGACAAACATGGAGTTTTTTGGTCAGAACAAAAAGCGCTTTGCATGGTGGAAGAAGAACACAGAATTCCAAGGAAAAAACACCTGCTACCTCCTGTCAAATTTGGTGGAGGATCCATCATGTTGTGGGGCTGTGTGGCCAGTTCAGGGACTGGGGCCCTTGTTAAAATCGAGGGTCGGATGAATTCAACCCAACAGCAACAAATTCTTCAGGATGATGTTCAAGCATCAGTCACAAAGTTGAAGTTACGCAGGGGTTGGATATTCCAACAAGACAATGACCCAAAACACAGTTGGAAATCTACAGAGGCATTCATGCAGAGGGAGAAGTCCAATGTGCTGGAATGACCGTCACAGTCTCCTGACTTGAAGATCATCGAAAATCTGTGGGATGATTTGAAGCAGGCTGTCCATGCAATTGAACTGAACTGGAGAGATCTTGTATGAAGAATGGTCAGAAATACCTCCATCCAGAATCCAGACACTCATCACAGGCTATAGGAGGACAGCGTCGAGAGGCAAAAGGAGGCTCCACTGAGTATTGATGTCATATCTGTGTTGTGGTGCCCACATTTATGCCCCTGTCTAATTTTGTTATGATGCATATTGCATATCTTCTGTTAATCCAATAAACTTAATGTCACTGCTGAAATCCTACTGTATCCATAAGGCATGTCAGATATTCAAAGGAAGTTGTTACTTTGTTTTGTTTTTTTTCATCATTGACTGAGCTTTCAAAGAATTAAGAGGGTTTCCCAAACATTTTCATATGACTGTATAACTGTAAGTTGAATAATTGTATGCTTTGCACATATGGAGTCCGAGTGAAATTCCCGCATCGCTGCCTTTCACTCCTTTTCTGAGATGTTGAGTGAGAGATCCTCTTCCCAATGTCCTCTGGGATCTTTGAAACGGAGGGAGAGTGAAATGGTTTTATATATTACAGAAATGCTGTCTGAGTCCTTCGAAACTGAGTGATATTATAGAGGGAGGTGGGAGATGAGGAAAACTGGGCAGGTTCTGTTTAACAAAGTTTCTTATTTGAAGATAGTGAAAGAAATGTGTTGCTGGAAAGTGAAATTTTTAGTGTATTATTTCATAGGATGTGAAGATGTCTATGTACAGATCTATAATTCTCTAATAATCCTGAATGTTTTCCAGATATTAAAAGCTGTAAACATTTAAGAAGGTGGAAAAAGTTGCAGAGGTGCCACAGATAAAAGCTTCTCTGTCTTAAAATACTTCCTATATTGGTTCCATATTCTGAGTGAGTGAAGCTCAAATGGGTTGTTAGTACAGTGCATCAAGAAAGTATTCACAGCGCATCACTTTCTCCACATTTTGTTATGTCACAGCCTTATTCCAAAATGGATTAAATTCATTTTTTCCTTAAAATTCTACACACAACACCCCATAATGACGACATGAAAAAAGTTTACTTGAGGTATTGCAAATTTATTAAAAATAAAAAATTGAGAATGTCCATAAGTATTCACTGCCTTTGCCATGAAGCTCCAAGTTGAGCTCAGGTGCATCCTGTTTCCCCTGATCATCCTTGAGATGTTTCTGCAGCTTCACTGGAGTCCACCTGTGGTAAATTCAGTTGATGTGACATGATTTGGAAAGGCACACACCTGTCTATAGAAGGTCCCACAGTTGACAGTTCATGTCAGAGCACAAACCAAGCATGAAGTCATAGGAATTGTCTGTAGACCTCCGAGACAGGATTGTCTCCAGGCACAAATCTGGGGAAGGTTACAGAAAAATGTCTGCTGCTTTGAAGGTCCCAATGAGCAGAGTGGCCTCCATAATCCGTAAGTGGAAGAAGTTCGAAACCACCAGGACTCTCCTAGAGCTGGCCGGCCATCTGAACTGAGCGATCGGGGAGAAGGGCCTTAGTCAGGGAGGTGACCAAAAACCTGATGGTCACTCTGTCAGAGCTCCAGAGGTCCTCTGTGGAGAGAGGAGAACCTTCCAGAAGGACGACCATCTCTGCAGCAATCCACCAATCAGGCCTGTATGGTAGAGTGGCCAGACGAAAGCCACTCCTTAGTAAAAGGCACATGGCAGCCCACCTGCAGTTTGCCAAAAGGCACCTGAAGGACTCTCAGACCATGAGAAACAAAATTCTCTGCTCTGATGAGACAAAGATTGAACTCTTTGGTGTGAATGCCAGGCGTCACGTTTGGAGGAAACCAGGCACCGCTCATCACCAGGCCAATACCATCCCTACAGTGAAGCATGGTGGTGGCAGCATCATGCTGTTTTGATGGAACTGGGAGACTAGTCAGGATAAAGGGTAAGATGACTGCAGCAATGGACAGAGACATCCTGGATAAAAACCTGCTCCAGAGCGCTCTTGACATCAGACTGGGGCGACGGTTCATCTTTCAGCAGGACAACGACCCTAAGCACACAGCCAAGATATCAAAGGAGTGGCTTCAGGACAACTCTGTGAATGTCCTTGAGTGGCCCAGACTTTGAATCTGATTGAACATCTCTGGAGAGACCTTAAAATGGCTGTGCACCGACGCTTCCCATCCAACCTGATGGAGCATGAGTGGTGCTGCAAAGAGGAATGGGTGAAACTGGCCAAGGATAGGTGTGCCAAGCTTGTGGCATCAGATTCAAAAAGACTTGAGGCTGGAATTGCTGCCAAAGGGGCATCGACAAAGTATTGAGCAAAGGCTGTGAATACTTATGGACATGGGATTTCTCAGTTTTTATATTTTTAATAAATTTGCAAAAACCTCAAGTAAACTTTTTTCATGTTGTCATTATGGGGTGTTGTGTGTAGAATTCTGAGGAAAAAAATGAATTGAATCAATTTTGCAATAAGGCTGTAACATAACAAAATGTGGAAAAAGTGATGCGCTGTGAATACTTTCTGGATGCACTGTTTATAGGCGATAACTTACATTTATAGGGTTACAAAGCATGGAATATAAAGAAGTACTGCAGGATTTTATTTCTATTGCGGACCAGGCCTGTGAATGTTCATCTATTTGTGTCCAGGTTTTTATCGCTTGTATGTTTGCTGCCCAGTAATAAAACTGAAAGTTGGGTAGAGCCATGCCACCTTCTGCCTTAGGTCTTTGTAGGGCTGCTCTTTGGATACGTGGATATTTTAAGTTCCAAGTAAATGAGGTTATGGTTATATATCATTTCTTAAAAAATGATCTACTGATGTATATTGGAATGTTTTGAAATAAAAAGAGAAGCTTAGGAAGAAAATTCATCTTAACAGTGTTAATTCTTTCAGCTAGAGTGAGAAGAAGGGTTGACCATCTATGCAAGTCTTGCTTAATTTATTCCATACATACAGATGGCAAATTTTTGCTGATTAAGAAATTTATGTTTACTTGTGATGTTTACCCCTCGGTATTAGAACTGATCTGCAATGATAAAAAAAGTGAAGGTGTCCAACCTAATATTGTGTGCTTGAGAATTCACTGGAAAGAGTACATTTTTATTCAAATTAATTTTGAGACCAGAGATCTTTTGAAATTCTGTTAGTGCTGTTAAAACTGCAGGCACAGTATTTTGTGGGTCTGATATACACTCACCTAAAGGATTATTAAGAACACCTGTTCAATTTCTCATTAATACAATTATCTAATCAACCAATCACATGGCAGTTGCTGCAATGCATTTAGGGATGTGGTCCTGGTCAAGACAATCTCCTGAACTCCAAACTGAATGCCAGAATGGCAAAGAAAGGAGATTTAAGCAATTTGGAGGGTGGCATGGTTGTTGGTGCCAGACAGGCCGGTCTGAGTATTTCACAATCTGCTCAGTTAATGGGATTTTCACGCACAACCATTTCTAGGGTTTACAAAGAATGGTGTGAAAAGGGAAAAACATCCAGTATGCGGCAGTCCTGTAGGCGAAAATGCCTTGTTGATGCTAGAGGTCAGAGGAGAATGGGCCGACTGATTCAAGCTGATAGAAGAGCAACTTTGACTGAAATAACCACTCGTTACAACCGAGGTATGCAGCAAAGCATTTGTGAAGCCACAACACGCACAACCTTGAGGCGGATGGGCTACAGCAGCAGAAGATCCCACCGGGTACCACTCATCTCCACTACAAATAGGAAAAAGAGGCTACAATTTGCACAAGCTCACCAAAATTGGACAGTTGAAGACTGGAAAATGTCGCCTGGTCTGATGAGTCTCGATTTCTGTTGAGACATTCAAATGGCAGAGTCAGAATTTGGCGTAAACAGAATGAGAACATGGATCCATCATGCCTTGTTACCACTGTGCAGGCTGGTGGTGGTGGTGGTAATGGTGTGGGGATGTTTTCTTGGCACACTTTAGGCCCCTTAGTGCCAATTGGGCATCGTTTAAATGAGCTTTGTTTCTGACCATGTCCATCCCTTCATGACCACCATGTACCCATCCTCTGATGGCTACTTCCAGCAGGATAATGCACCATGTCACAAAGCTCGAATCATTTCAAATTGGTTTCTTGAACATGATAATGAGTTCACTGTACTAAAATGGCCCCACAGTCACCAGATCTCAACCCAATAGAGCATCTTTGGGATGTGGTGGAACGGGAGCTTCGTGCCCTGGATGTGCATCCCACAAATCTCCATCAACTGCAAGATGCTATCCTATCAATATGGGCCAACATTTGTAAAGAATGCTTTCAGCACCTTGTTGAATCAATGCCACGTAGAATTAAGGCAGTTCTGAAGGCGAAAGGGGGTCAAACACCGTATTAGTATGGTGCTCCTAATAATCCTTTAGGTGAGTGTACACAGTTGTGCTTGAAAGTTTGTGAACCCTTTAGAATTTTCTAGACTTCTGCGTAAATATGACCTAAAACATCATCAGATTTTCACTCAAGTCCTAAAAGTAGATAAAGAGAAACCAGTTAAACAAATGAGACAAAAATATCATACTTGGTCATTTATTTATTGAGGAAAATGATTGAATATTACATATTTGTGAGTGGCAGAAGTATGTGAACCTCTCGGATGATCAGTTATTTTGAAGGTGAGGTGTCAGGTGTTTTCAAGCAATGGGATGACAATCAGGTGTGAGTGAGCACCCTGTGTTATTTAAAGAACAGGATCAATCAAAGTCTGCTCTTCACAACACATGTTTGTGGACGTGTATCATGACACGAACAAAGGAGATTTCTGAGGACCTCACACAAAGAGTTGTTGATCCTCATCAGGGTGGAAAAGGTTACAAAACCATCTCTAAAGAGTTTGGACTCCACCAATCCACAGTCAGACAGATTGTGTACAAATGGAGGAAATTCAAGACCATTGTTACCCTCCCCAGGAGTGGTCGACCAACAAAGATCACTCCAAGAGCAAGGCACACATGTAATAGTCGGCGAGGTCACAAAGGACCCCAGGGTAACTTCTAAGCAACTGAAGGCCTCTCTCACATTGGCTAATGTTCATGTTCATGAGTCCACCATCAGGAGATCACTGAACAACAATGGTGTGCATGGCAGGGTTGTAATGAGAAAGCCACTGCTCTCCAAAAAAAACATTGCTTCTCGTCTGCAGTTTGCTAAAGATCATGTGGACAAACCAGAAGGCTATTAGAAGAATGTTTTGTGGACGGATGAGACCAAAATAGAACTTTTTGGTTTAAATGAAAAGCGTTATGTTTGGAGAAAGGAAAACACTGTAGTCCAGCATCAGAACCTTATCTCATCTGTGAAACATGGTGGTGGTGGTATCATGGTTTGGGCCTGTTTGGCTGCATCTGGGCCAGGATGGTTTGCCTCCATTGATGGAACAATGAATTCTGAATTATATCAGAGAATTCTAAAGGAAAATGTCAGGACATCTGTCCATGAACTGAATGTCAAGAGAAGGTGGGTCATGCAGCAAGACAACAACTGTAAGCACACATTCTACCAAAGAACGGTTAAAGAAGAATAAAGTGAATATTTGGGAATGGCCAAGTCAAAGTCCTGACCTTAATCCAATCGAAATGTTGTGGAAGGACCTGAAGAGAGCAGTTCATGTGAGGAAACCCACCAACATCTCAGAGTTGAAGCTGTTCTGTACGGAGGAATGGGCGAAAATCCCTCCAAGCTGGTGTGAAGGAATGATCAGAAGTTACCGGAAACGTTTAGTTGCAGTTATTGGGGGGTCACACCAGACACTAAAAGCAAAGGTTCACATGCTTCTGCCACTCACAAATGTGTAATATTCGATCATTTTCCTCAATAAATAAAGGACCAAGTATATTTTTGTCTCATTTGTTTAACTGGTTTCTCTTTATCTACTTAGGTAGATAAAGGTCATATTTATGCAGAAATATAGAAAATTCTAAGGAGTTCACAAACTTTCAAGCACAACTGTACAGTAGCATATCATCTGCATGTTGAGAGACTTTCTGTTCCAGTCCTTTTCTGATAATCCCCTTTATCTGATCAGCATTTCGACAGTGAACTGCCAGTGGCTCAATGGCGATTGCAAATAGCAGTGGTGACAAGGGGCATCCTTGTCTAGTACCCCATTCTACTGTAGTTTAAAGTAGTCTGAATTAATGTTGGTAATACAAACTGAAGCTTCTGGATTGGTATACAGTAGTTTGATCCATGCACAAATGTTCGGGCCAAACCTACATTTCTCTAATGTGGTGAAAATGTAGTTCCATTCAATCATATCAAATGCTTTCTCTGCATCCAAGGATGATAATATATCTGTGGTGTTTGAATTTGTGGGTGAATATATTATATTAAAAAGGTGTCGAAGATTGGAAGGTAAGTGTCTGCCTTTAATAAATCCAGTTTGATCTTGTGAAATTACCAAAGGCAGCACTTTCTCAGTCCTTTTAGCTAGGACTTTGGAGAGTATCTTAACATTGTTATTCAGAAGTGAGATTGGTCTGTATGATGCACATTGTAATAAGTCCTTATTTTGTTTAGGAAAGATGGTGATTAATGCGTGGCGAAAAGTTTGAGGTAGAATTTTATTGTCTTGAACATCTGTAAATGTTGATAATAGGAAGGGAGCTAGCTGAGCGGAGAATTTCTTATAAAATTCAACAGGGTAACCATCAGGGCCTGATGCTTTCCCACTCTGCAGTGAGTTTATAGCATCTAGTAGTTCTGATAGTACCAGATGTTTATCCAATTCTTCTGCACCAAGAGTATCTATTTGTGGTATAATGCATTGAAAAACACATTAGATTGTTTGTTGTCTTCTTAAAACTCAGAAGAATATAAGAATTTATAGTAGTCTCTAAATGTGTGCATTATATTTTTATGGTCAATGATTTTATCTCTGTTCGTATTGGTGATTGCATTGTGAACTTCCTGCTTGTGGATTTGTTGAGCTAAGAGCTTGTTAGCTTTCTCTCCATGTTCATAGTAATGATGTCTTGATTTAAAAATTGAGTTGTTCTGTTTCTATAGTTTTTAAGAGGTTGAGTACTGAATGCAGAGCCTGCCTTTTCCTATGAAGAGCCTCACTTGGACACCTGGCATGTTCTTGATCTATTCTAGTAATTTTGTTGATTAGCTCCGATACCTTCTTGGTTTCCAATTTATTTCTGTGGGAAAGATATGAGATAATCTGTTCTCTTAAAATGGCCTTCAGGGTTTCCCAGAGTGTTACAGCAGAAATCTCTGAGAGTGTATTTGTCTCTAAGAAAAAATTGATTTGCTTGGATATAAATTCTTTACTGTTCTTGTCTGCTAATAAAAGTGGATTAAAATGCCATCTGCGAGATGAGTAAGTGGGGCATAATGATTTCAGCTCCAAGAGGGGCATGGCACACACACACATTTGTTATCTGAACCATGCAACCCAGTAAATAACCATGCAGTGCCATTAACAAATAACATTTTTAAGAGTGGCACTCCAGAGTTTTCATATCCAGAGCTGGATTCACCATTAAGCAAATTGAGCAGGTGCTTAGGGCATCAAGAGAAGCGGGGTTTGACCACAGAAATTTTCCATTGATGAATTTACCAGGGGCCGTATAGTGCAAAACTGAAAATGGTGCAACTGAAACAGGTTACACAAAAAGGGGCTCCAAAATTAAATGAAAAATGACATACATAATTATACTGAAAACAATTAAAATTATATAATAGATATTAAATAAAGTTAAATACAATAAAAATATATATATATATATATATATATATATATATATATATATATATATATATATATATATATATATATATATATATATATATATATATATATATATATATCCCTACAGCCCATAAGACACGTCACAATATCTATTTATTTCTTGACCTGTTGCTAATTTTGTATTATCATTCGTATCATTTGTATTGTGTAGCGCTTTGAGTAGTGAGAAAAGCGCTATATAAATGGAATTAATTTATTATTACTATTATCATTTTGTGTATAACGTATCCGATCTTTCTGTTCTGTTTGCTGGAAAGTGTCACATTACTCTCAGTACTATTTCGAGAATCTGAACATGTTACACATATATATTTAATAGTTATTTATCGTGGCTCTTGTCGTGTTCGCTTCGCGCAGCTATTAATAACAAACGATTTACAAATAAAACAGGCCGGATATTAGAAAATGTCTCTTTGCTGACAAGTGGAAGTGAGCGGCGAGCGCGATTCTCAGTAGCTGCGTAAGGGGACATGGGAGCGAGTCGTTGTATCGTCTTCCAAGTAAGCGCTTTAGCCTCAAACTTTGTTGTCAGGCACCTCCTAAAATCCAGAACCTCGCAGACTGTCGCGTTATCCCTTTGTTATGCCCGCCAACCGCCCGTGGTTCGACTTGTTCTCACCTTCCGCACATGCGCTCGTTGTTGGTGATGGCTCTACACTCTTAGATTGTTGTGGCCTCGAAGAAGTCTCAGCGGGAGTGTTGAATAAGAGCATGAGCATAAGGAGAGCAAACAGGGCAAAACAGGATGACGTCATCAATATGTAAAACAGCACGCATAGCCCGTCCTACTCACTTCACCGAGCCTGGAGTCTTCTTGGTTTAGATTTTTTTTTTTTTATCAAGTTTATAGCGATATTACTGTCTGGTTAGGATTAGGAGGTGTTAGTCAACAGAGTGATGAATGATCTACAGCAGCCAATGTCGCACATACGGTATGACAACCCAATAAACGATGGGGAGGAGAAGGATCGATAATTAAATTTGAGAGAACCAGAAGGACGATTTCGTCAAGTTAAACTTGGAGCTGAACGTTTTGGAGAAGGGCGTACAGCCTGCACCCGTGAAGCAGCTCGTGACTGTCCCTTCTTTTACATCCACTTTGTTAAATGAAGGTGAAACGTGAAAACTATCTGATCGGTACTTTAGGTACTTTTACCGTGCATTTCGCTGAAGACAGACGTTGAAGTACCGAATACAGCCAGTGTATTTCAATTGACGCGTTAAAATTCTGTCGAAAACAATGTAAACATTTGACAATATAACAATACTTACAAAATGTCAAAGGAAGGGCCGTTCAATCCAGTAGGCGACTTCGTCATCTCAGGGGCACCGTTTATGAACGTTATGGGGAGCGTGCTCAGGATAAAGCGGGTTTGGAAAATGGAGGCATGGATGAGTTCACATGTTCTCCCCGTGATTACGTGGGTTTCCTATGGGTGCTTCGGATTCTTCCTATAAAAACATTCTTGTCAGGCGAATTGGCGAAACTGCTGTATGTGATTATTCACTAAGACTTTTCTAAATTACTTTACGTTCAGGTATTGATCATTGTGGTCTGCCTCTTCTGGGAGGGGAGATGGCTGTTAGTAAATAAACACTACAGCGGGGCTGAACTGGCTTCATGCAATGCATTTGTGATTCACGTATATTTGTCCTAATGCATTTTATTACTGTGCCATATGTTAAAATGACAAATGAAGGGCATTTTAGTAGTTCCATTTTCCAACCCGCTGAATCAGGGTCACGGGGTTCTGCTGGAGCCAATCCCAGCCAACACAGGGCGCAAGGCAGGAACAAATCCCAGCGCAGGACACACACTCACACACACACTATAGGGACAATTTAGGATGGCCAATGCATTTTACCAGTCTTTGGACTGTGGGCGGAAACCGGAGAAGACACGGGGAGACCATGCAAATTCCGCAGGGAGGACCCGGGAAGCAAACCACAGATCTCCTAACTGCGAGAGAGCAGCGCTACCACTGCGCCGCCGAAATATATCACAAGACAAATTAATTCATAGTTGTGAGGTTTGGATTGTATATCTTAAAGCAATTAAACACATTTACCAAAGTTCACTTTATAATGTTAAAGCGTTTCCAGGTGATTTAGGGCAGCTGCTGAGAGGGGATGCAAGTAGACTCCATCGGGCTGTAAGCTGGAAACTATCTGTTTATTTGGTGTATGAGGAAGGCGTCTGGCTTCAGTTTCTATGCTAATAAAGAAAGGAGCTGAAAATGGCAAAGCAAACGCGACGTTTGACATTAACGATCTCCGTATTTTTGCTGCCCGTGCTCACTTCTAATTTAAGATGGTTCATTTTGCCCTGTATGCCCGGCTAGCAACTGGAAGCAGCCAATGATGATAAGTAACTTTGCATGATGTGATATAATTCTGCACTTTTTACAGTACTTGTGTAAAAAAGCAGAAAATGCTGTGCGTCTATACTTACAGCGTCCTGTGATAGGAGTGTTCCCTCTTCAAAGAGAATAAATGGGTTATGATTTAAACTTCCTGCAGCCTGTTTCCTCTTAGAGGGTTTAGATCACCCGGGTGGGGTTGTTTGACGGTCATTTCTTCCGCCATCATGCGGCCTTTACAGGGAGTGCAGAATTATTAGGCAAGTTGTATTTTTGAGGATTAATTTTAATATGGAACAAACACAGTGCTATCAGTCAATCCAAAATGTTAATAAACCTGAAACCTGAATGTTTCACAACGGAAATGTGAGTGTGAACATCATCAGGGAATACATATGTGCGCACAATTATTAGGCAACTATTAGTGTGCAGATTTATTATGCAACTAAAGGAAAAATGAAAATTTTCCCATCTCACTTGTTTATTTTCATCTGTTATAGTGAGAATAATAAACAAACACCTCAAAATTTACAAATAAACATCTCTGACATTTCAAAAAAAATCAATCAATCAATCAATGACCAATATAGCCACCCTTCTTTCCAATAACAGTCATAAGCCTTTCCATTCATGTAGTCTGTCAGTTTCTTGATCTATTGACGATCAGCTTTTTGTGGAGCAATGACTACAGCCTCCCAGACACTCTTCAGAGAGGTGGATTGTTTTTCTCCCCCGTAAATCTAGCGTTTAAGAAGTGCCCACAAGTTCTCGATAGGGTTTAGGTCAGATGAGGAAGGGGCCATGTCATTATTCCTTCATCTTTAAGGCCTTTACTGGCTGGCCACGCAGTGGAGAACTTCGATGCAAGTGATGGAGCATTGGCCTGCATAAAAATCATGGTCTTCTTCCTGTATCACTGTTTGAAGAAAGTGTCTTCGAAAAACTGGCAGTAGGTTTGGGAGTTGATTTTGAGTTCATCTTCAATGCAAAAAGGTCCAACTAGCTCATCTTTAAAAATACCAGCTCATACCAGTACCCCACCTCCACGTTGGAGTGGAGCTCTGTGCCCATTACTGATCCACAGGTCCATCCATCTGGTCCATCAAGAGTCACTCTCATCTCATCGGTCCATAAAACCTTTGAAAAAATCTGTCTTCAGATATTTCTTGGCCCAGTTTTGACGTTTCAACTTATGTTTCTTGTTCAGTGGTGGTTGGGTTTCAGCCCTCCTTACCTTGGCCATGTCTTTGAGCACTGAACACCTTGTACTTCTGGGCACTCCAGGTAGGTTGCAGCTCTGGAATATGAAAGTACTGGAGGATAATGGGTTCCTGGTAGCTTCACGTTTGATTCTTCTCAAATCTTTGGCAGCTAATTTGCGTCTTTTGTTCTCAACACGTTTCTTGCGACCCTGTTGACTATTTGCAACAAAATGTTTGATGGTTCTGTGATCACACACCAATATCTTAGCAATTCCAAAAGTGCTGCATCCCTCTGAAAGACTATTTTACAATTTTGACTTTTCAGAGTCAGTTAAATCTCTTTTTTGGCCCATTTTGCCCGAGGAAAACTAGCTGCCTAATAATTCTGCACACCTTGATATAGGGTGTTGATCTCCTTAGGCCACACCCTCCCTCATTACACAAATACACATCACCTGACGTGCTTAAATCCAATAAGCATTCAAGTTAATACAGCTTGGAGTTGGAATATACGCATAAAAATGATGATATGGTCAAAATACTCACTTGCCTAATAATTGTGCACACAGTGTAGAACTACAAAATACATTCCAACAGACGGAACACTACAAACATTAATGCTGAGGTCTACCGCAAGCATGGTAAAGATGCTATATAAATAAATAAATAAATAAATAAATAAATAATAATAATAATAATAATAATAATAATAATAGCTAATTTATTAGTATTGTTACTTGGATTTCAACCCGTCTTAAATGGGTAGCACAGCCAGTGTACAAAAATATTCTGCCACTAAAAAGAACAAACGTAGAATGCAATGCAAGCCCAATTCTTGGCCGTTATACAAATGGATGGAAACTCTTCTTTAAATGTTGTCTCCTGCTTCTTCTCCAAGTGACGCCACACACTTTATGTCTGGCATGCTGCATTTTTGCAGTTGATCCCCTCTTGCAACAAAACCAAACTCCTTTGCCCATGCGGGTTGAAAACGATGACTGCCATACTCGCCTGCCATTTTGCATCATATTAACACAACGTCCTTTTACTTTGTGAGTCACATGGATATGATTATTACTGTGCTCTAGGTATACAATTTATTTTTATTATTATTTGTGGTAGTAGTAGTAGTTTAATATTACATATGAGTTACAAAGTAATAGTTTTTCATTTTGTGCTGACATTGAAGACATTTTTTGTATTTACTATTGTGACCAGTAGTGGGACACCACTGATTCCCCTATCCCCAACTGATCCCAGTACTATGCTTTTTAAACACAAGATCATTATATATATATATATATATATATATTGTGGCCCCCGGCCGGGGCTGGAGCCTTGCCGGGGCCCAGGAGGACATGAGGAGGGCTTGTGCCTCCTCCAGACCGTGAGGCGTCCGTCCTGGTTCTATTGGGAGCCACGGGGTGAGGGCATGGAAGCCCTACCCTGTAGGGGCCGTGGTTGCCGCCAGGCGGCGCCGATGCGGTTGATCCCATGCAGTCGCCGGCGGAGCTGGAGCCCGGCGGGGCGCTGGGAGGGCGAGAGGAGGGCTTGTGCCTCCTCCACACCGCCATGAGGCGTCCGTCCTGGTTCTGTTGGGGGCCGCGGGTTGAGGGCATGGAAGCCCTTCCTGTAGGGGCCCGTGGTCACCGCCGAGGCGGCTCGATGCGGTTTATCCCTTGCGGTCGCGGCTGGGGCTGGAGCCCGGCGGGCGCTATGGAGGACAAGAGGAGGGCGAGTGCCTCCTCCAGACAGAGTGGGGCGTCCGTCCTGGATTACGCAGGGGCCTCGGGTACAGGGCATGGAAGCCCAGCCCTGTAGGGACCCGTGGCCACCGCCAAGCGGCGCCCTGTGCCTAATTATCCCGGGGCGGCACTTCCGCCACACCAGGAAGTGCCGGAAGACTTTATGTGGCGCCGGAGAGCTGCCAGGAAGGCAGCCAGCACTTCCGCCACGCTGGGGCGTGGCTAAGAACAGATGCCGGAAACACCTGGGGCTCATCCGGGAGCCTTATTTAAGGGGCCGCCTCCCTCCAGTCAGTGGTGGAAGTCGGGAGGAAGCAGACGGAACTGGAGAGAGGGCGGGAGGCGGCCAGGAAGGCACAAAGACTGTGGGCCTGGACTTGGGGAGATCACAAGGCACTGGGGTGCATGTGAGCACAAACTTTATATATATATATATATATATATAAATGGTGTGTGGTGACAATATGATGTCCGTCTGTCTGTATATATATATATATATATATATATATATATATATATTTAAATAACTTCACAGACCTCCAAATCCTCTTACATAGCAGTACAACACAATAACATATTTTCTTTCCTCTTTCCGCACCTCTACTCAATAGGAAAAGAGAAGCCTCCCTGTTTTATGCTGGACCCAAGTGGAACTTGCAGTGTGTGGAAATGTTGCACCTTGGAAGCACCACTGGGTCATTCTGAAGTCCCAGAAAAGAATAAGCCAAGTTCCCCTGGAGGTTCCCCCGGAAGTCCCCAGGATACTCCTGATAGGGCTGCCCCACGGGACTCCAATTCCCAACCTGCCCTGCAGGTATTCAAATGGTAGTTTCCCCAGGGATGCTACCACCATGTGTACCAGGGGAACACATAATCCTGATTAACAGACGCCATCTATTCCTTTCATTATGGTAACACCCAAAAACCTGGCAGGGAAGCAACACTTATCCCCGAGGGATGCTTGTCCATCTATGTCCTTACGTTGCCACATCCTCCCCTGGCAAGAAACTAACATCCATTTTGGTCGCCATTCCATCCCATATGGTACTCACATCGTGAAGCCTTTGACCTACAGAACTGGCCCAGCTGTGGCATTTTTTCTCTCTTCTTTTTGTCAGACGGTTAGCCAGAATTTTCACATATAAATAAGAACCTTAGCCACCCCTACGTCTCCTACTTTATTAGTGACTCGAATCAGCGTCTGTCTTCAGAGAAATGAAAGACAAACGTCACTTACAATTAAAAGCGGAAATGCCGATCGAACAATTTTTCAGGTTTCACCTTCAGTCGGTAAAGAGAATTCAAGGGAACCACGAAGTCCTTTACGAAAGCAGGATGAGCATCCTTCTCACATGTTTAGCTCAAAATTGAACTTGAAAACGTCGACCCTCTGGTTCTCTTTGTCTTATTCATCGATCCCCACGCCTCTCATTCGTATTTATTACTCGACATCGGCTGAAGATCATCCATCACTGCACTTGCCAACCCCTCGTAATCCTACCCGATGGTATGAAAACCGATAAACTCTTTAAAAAAATCAAGGGGCGCCTGTCTCGCTGAGTGGGCGGGGCGGGATCGGGTTGATGACGTCCTTTTGGGCCGCCCTGTTTGAGCGCGTTCTCTCTCACCGCGCATGCTCCTATTCGATACTCACGCTCGTTTTAAGCAAAGGTGCACAAGGTAAGACAAATTTAAAGGGTGGGGGGTTGTCTATGCGCGAGGGAGTACCAGCTGAGCAGGTGCTTGACGCTGCGTTGGTCGCTTAAGCTAAAGAGCCGAGCGCTTCGGTTTGTCCGTTTTGACGGCGGCACAGAGACTCGCTTCTTAAGTTTATTGCGAATTGCGTTCGCCACTCCCTTCCAGTCAGTCCATCTGTGTGCTGTGGGGAATGTTCCGATTGGGGGTAGGGGTGGTTTAACGATACCACGTATCTGTTTGTGAAATGTAGCGCAGGCGCATTAATTCGTGAGTGCTTGCGCTGTATTCGTGCTCGCGCGCGTGTCATGCCTGCTCTGTGTTGCCCTGCCAGCCGGTCACATGCACGCGCAGCCACTCGCTCCTTTTTAAAGAAACAGCCAACAGTTAGAAATGAAGCCGAGAACTATCCAGTAAAGCCTTTCACTTTGGCACGTACTGTGATCTTATCAGGAATAAATGTAATGAAAACTCATCAAGAAAGATACATACAAATAAGCAGTGTTTATAAATACTTGCAAACTGTGCCGGCGCTAGGTTATTTTGTGCCCTATAGGCTGGGTCCCCCTGTCCTTTTGATCTGCGCCCTAAGGCGGCGGTTCTCTACCTGTGGAGGGGGACAAACAAACAAGACAAAGCTTTTTTAAAAAAACAGATTTTTGCTTTTCGTACGATTTTAGTTTAGCAGCAAAAAACTCTCGAGGTTTATTGACGTACTGACTATGAATTGTTTCCAAATGGCGCTTAAGCTTGTTGGGTTTCATGCTGTCTGCCGCCAAAATTTAAGAACAAATAACACAAAGGGGCCTCTCGTGAATCCAAAATTTAAATAGTCTTCAGAATATTTTCTTCATTTAACCTTCCGAACGACGCTCTTCTGGGCGCTTGTTGATGCTTCACAATTGTCCGATGCTCGTTTGCGCCCAATTAAATTTATCCTTGGTGATGATCTTAAAAATGTTTGGTTTTTACAACGTATATTCGAGTTGCTAGGAACACTATCGAGTACTTAAGTGAGTCAAACAACCAGACTGAAATATGGCCTCGGCGAGACGAAATTCACATTTATACTAGCAGGTGCATCTCTAGTAAATTCGGCAAAGACTGAAACTTTCCGTGAAAGCGCGAGAAATAAGAAGCGGTGGGCAGTGTTGCCATATGTGGCGTAATTTCGCTATTCGCAGGGAAATTTTAAACTTGTAGCGGTGTATCGGCAGCAGAAAATACAGGAGTAAATTTTATTAGGGTTTAAAAAAAAAACGTTATTTCACACATATCTTCACGGAATAAAATGCATCATTGTCAAGCAATGGAACCACACCACCCAGTAAAGTGCCATTGACGAGCCGTTATATATGAGAGTGTGATATACCTCAAACTATCAAATGCAATAATGAGTATTTTTCATCGTTCATTCAAAGACTTTTAGATTTTTTTCCACAGCAATTCATTATTACATCCTGACATTTCACATCACTAAGACTGCATCTATCAGGCCTGAATGTCTTTCCAGAAAACACTGAAAATGCATTCCATGGGTGCAGAGGATTTTTTCTGCAGTTTTCCTAACCTTAGCCCAGCTGTGATCAATGAATAATCGACTCACATAATGCATGTTTACCCATCCATCCATTCATTATCCAACCCTCTATTTCCTAACTACAAGGTCACGGGGGTCTGCTGGAGCCAATCCCAGCCCAGTTCAGAAGTTGTCATCTTGATGAAATGGTCAAAATGTTTATACAACATAATGCACAAAAGCCACCTTCATAAGAGGACAAGTGTCTGTTTATCTGTGTGTCCGTCTGGTTGCTATGTCTCTGTCATTCCAACAGATAGTGCATCACAAATATTTACAGTAATAAATGCATTGTACTTGTCATTCCAACAGACGGTGCATTACAAGCATTACCACTGCTTTCGTGAATCCCATAACAAGTGTCATATAACAGAGACTTGCATTGCTTTTGTCGTTCCAACAGGTGGCGCATCACAAACATTTTTAGTAAAGTAATTATTAGAGTGAATGATGCAAATAAGATATCCACATTTTCTTCATGTAGAAATGACGATAAGTTGAAAAATTATATTTTATAACATAATATATACTGTGACCACAAAGGGGCACCAGTGAGCTCCAAACCCGTAAACACTCTGATGCCAACATCACTTCAGGTTCAAATAAAGGTTTATTTTCACGAACCTTTGTATACAGACTACCCAAACACAATTCTTCTTTCTCCACTTTACTTTCTTTTTCTTTTCCCTCCCTATCTCCAGATGAGTGTTGTGCACTGCTGCCCAACTCAGAATCATCTGGAGGAGATCGAGTTGCTCCCTTCATGCCAGACCAGGGGCCTCATGTATAAACGGTGCGTAGGCACTGAAATGTTGTGTAAGAACTTTTCCACGTTCAAATCGCGATGTATAAAACCTACACTTGGCGTAAAGCCACGCACTTTTCCACGGTACCTCATGCCTTGTCGTGCACTTGAAGTTCTCCGCTTTCGGTTTTGCAAACTGGCGGCACCCAGCGTCAAAGCAATGGTACTGTTCTTGTGTGATTACTCATTATTTTCATGACGCGGCTTTATAAATACACAGAAACTAACCGCATATTGTTTATTAGTGTAACGCATCTGATTGTAAATAACTCGTAACAATTTAATGGTCCAGGGAACAGCCATAGTATTCCAAATACCATAACTGCTTTAGCGTTGTTACTCTCACTTCTTCTTCTTCTTCTTCATCTTCTTTCAGCTCCTCCCATTAGGAGTTGCCACAGCGGATCATCTTTTTCCATATTACTCTCACTGCACCACTCGGAGTATTTATATCACTGTATCTGAGTGTGAATCACAGCAGCAGCTGATAGTAAAGAGAACTATCGGTATACAGCTTTAAGGACTCGCTGTCTCAGCCACGGCAAAATGTTTTAAAGCCTTTCCTGTACGGACCTCGCGGTTCAGAAACAGAAACGATATCATTTATAAGGTGAAATGCAGCAAAATATGTTTGTTAAATTATACAGATAAAACTTGAACTTCATTTAAATAATCTCTATTCTTCACTGGGAGTGTGGTGAAGGATAGAATAATTAAACATGTACTACGAAGATATTTCAATGTTCTTTAAACGTTTTGAAGAATCGGCGCTAAGCTTACAGATGGCTTAACGTCTATTACAGAGCTGATTGTATGGCGATCGGTTACTTGGGAAAAGAAAAGCAAGGACTCTTGGGCTGCTCGTAATATATATTGAATATAAAACAGAAAGAGAAATAACAACACAGCTAAAAACGCGGTCACAAATTTCGGCAAAAGTTAAATGCTTGTGTCATGAGCACGAAGCGGCTATGCAGTGTCTACAAAGGACGTGGCCATCCACCGTGATAAGCTACCTCACTGACGGGCGGGCGAAGGAGCCACCGATTCTTCCTCTGCCCAGTGCCACCACAAGCCTAGAGCCGCCCCTGATTGTACTGCTGCAATAAATTATTTCATCGAAGTGAAACACATGTTTAATAACGTGCTTTAGCTCCTATCATCATGAAAATGACATCACGTATACATCTCAGTATTTTAGTTATTCAGAGAGCTGTAATATCACGAATGTAATGGACTCTGTGTCCAGTTGGAGGAAGAGAGCCAGTTTAAGAAGCAAGTAGTGATTCACACACACAGAGCACATAGAAGATCAAATACAAAACAAAGCATTTAACGTGCTACTTTAATTACGATGTGATTTGAGAAACTGGTTAATTAAACGATTTTAAGATGAAATTTATGATGTTCTACTTTAATGACAAAATAAACTACGAGATTAAAGTGGAAATGTCGAGATTGAAGTTGACATTTCGTGCTTTTTCCCCACCATGTGCCTTTTTTCTCTGTACCCTAAAAAGCTTTCATATGACACTCAGACAGTGGGCTTACAACTCGCCTTTTCATGGTGACTGATATCTGAGCTTTCAAGTTTCTCCAACACGCTATGCCACTCAATCAACTTCCTTTTGTTGATTATCCCACGGTTTATTTGAACAAATAGTATGTTTTTCCTTTGCCTCCACTTGGTATTCGCTGAAATTCTTATATTTTCCCTGTGCTTTTCCCATTGTCTCTTCACAGAAGGCTGCGATTAAGGGCGATTTATATTGATTTGCATATTCAAATAGGCGTAATTCTGGGAGGAGTTGGGGCGTTACAAAAAGCGAGTGCATGAGCGTTAGTTTTCACGCTGATCGGGATTTAGGTAACGGAAGAACGTGGAAGTTGGAGTACGCACAGATTCCTGCATCTGGGGAAATATAAGAATTTCAGCGAATACCAAGTGGAGGCAAAGGAAAAACATACTATTTGTTCAAATAAGCCGTGGGATAATCAACAAAAGGAAGTTGATCGAGTGACATAGCGTGTTGGAGAAACTTGAAAGCTCAGATATCAGTCACCATGAAAAGGCGAGTTGTAGCCCACTGTCTGAGTGTCATATGAAAGCTTTTTAGGGTACAGAGAAAAAAGGCACAGTGGGGAAAAAAAGCACGAAATGTCAACTTCAATCTCGACATTTCCACTTTAATCTGTAGTTTATTTTGTCATTAAAGTAGAACATCATAAACTTCATCTTAAAATCGTTTAATTAACCAGTTTCTCAAATCACATCGTAATTAAAGTAGCACGTTAAATGCTTTGTTTTGTATTTGATCTTCTATGTGCTCTGTGTGTGTGAATCACTACTTGCTTCTTAAACCGGCTCTCTTCCTCCAACTGAACACAGAGTCCATTACATTCGTGATATTACAGCTCTCTGAATAACTAAAATACTGAGATGTATACGTGATATCATTAAGAGTTAAAGCACGTTATTAAACATGGGTTTTACAGCGCAGCGATTGTGCACCATCTGATGAAATAATTTATTGCAGCAGTACTCAGGGCGGCTCTAGGCTTGTGGTGGCACTGGGCAGAGGAAGAATCGGTGGCTCCTTAGCCCAATGTCAGTAAGGTATCTTATGCACGGTGGATGGCCACGTCCGTTGCAGACACTGCATAGCCGCCTCGTGCTCATGACACAAGCATTTAACTTTTGTCGAAATTTGCCGCTGCATTTTTAGCTGTGTCGTTATTTTCTCTTTCTGTTTTATATTCAATATATATTGGCGTGGCCGCCCATGCAGTTCTTGCTTTTTTCTCCAAGTAACCGATTGCACCACAATCAGCTCTGTAATAGATGTTAAGCCATCTGTAAGCTTAGCGCTGATTCTTCAAAAGCGTTTAAAGAACATTGAAATATCTTGTAGTACATGTTTAATTATTCTATCCTTCATACTCCCAGTGAAGAATATAGATTATTTAAATGAAGTTAAAGTTTTATCTGTATAATTTAATAAACATATTTTGCTGCATTTCACCTTAAAAATGATATTGTCATCATATGTAAATACGCTTTATAAAGTGGCTCAGGTTGTGAGATATTATAACTGTAGTGCAAGTTTACAGTGAGGTGATTGTACTTATAAGTCCAGACAGTTCTACAAGGAGCACTTGATTGAGTGCATTTAAAGTTATTGGGATTAAACTGTTTCTGAACCGCGAGGTCCGTACAGGAAAGGCTTTAAAACGTTTTGCAGTGGCTGAGACAGCGTGTCCTTGAAACTGTATACCGATAATTCTCTTTCCGATCAGCTGCTGCTGTGATTCACACTCAGATACAGTGATATAAATACTCAGAGTCGTGCAGTGAGAGAAATATGGAAAAAGATGATCCGCTGTGGCAACTCCTAACGGGAGGAGCTGAAAGAAGAAGAAGAAGGAGAAGAAGTGAGAGTAACAACGCTAAAGCAGTTATGGTATTTGGAATACTGTGGCTATTCCCTGGACCATTATATTGTTACGAGTTAATTACAATCAGATGCATTACACTAATAAACAATATGCGGTTAGTTTCTGTGTATTTATAAAGCCGCGTCATGAAAATAATGAGTAATCACACAAGAACAGTAGCACTGCTTTGACGCTGGGTGCCACCAGTCTGCAAAACCGAGCGGAGAACTTGCGTACGACAAGGCATGAGGTGCCGTGGAAAAGTGCGTGGCTTTATGCCAAGTGTAGGTTTTATACATCGCGATTTGAACGTGGAAAAGTTCTTATGCAACATTTCTGTGTGTACGCACCGTTTATACATGAGGCCCCTGGTGTTACAAGACTACCAGTTGGAGATCAAGTGGAGCTTCCCTGAAGTGGGAATTATTTGTCCCTGCATCTCCCCCCATGGCAACACCAACGGACCACTGCACTGTGTCACGGGACTACAACTCCCAACAAGCCATGCGGGCATCCAAGACGGTGCCATAGTTCAGGAGAACTGCCACCTGCTGTGCCAGCAGAGCAAATCCCCCATGTAAGCAGCCTCCCCCTGTCCTTCCACTACACTGGCCTCCTGGCTGGGTAAGGGGCCTTGAACCATCCTGGACCCCAGAGTGCCAGTCCAGGTCTGGTGTCCATTACAATACATTATGCTTCAATGCATTTTGAAGCATTTGCATTTTAAGTGATTCATAATATTGGCAGTGTAATAATTGACAAATCACGACCAATTATCTCAGAAGTAGAATTTTTGTCAAATTTATTGGGATTCAATTCTGCGTTCTTTCATTCCAATTCTTCTCCTCTGGTGCAATTCCAACTCACATTCCAGGAGATCAATTGGAATTGATCTTGCATTCCCAATTTAATAGATTAATGGTCTTAAATCCTGGAAAGTTCACCCTGAAATGTGTTCAAGTAAGGCCGTCTTAATGCATAGGCACACAGGGAGGTTGCCCCTTGAGCATAGGTGTCCCACACTTATCTATGTATGTTGTGACTTGCTGAGTGGTTGTGTAGGTTGAGACCCCAGTGCACTCCTTTGTCCGGGGGTCTCTAATGCTGTTAAGTTATTTTTGAGGAGTAATTCTATCACATTTATGTTCACAGGGTATAACGGAGCCTCCTTCACCATTGACTTGGCCATACCGTGAGGTGTCTAATGACCTCCTGGTCAGATCTGTCCACGTGAGAAGTGATTCCTAGAAGAGAAGAAGAGAGGAGACACTTGGTGGTTAGGGAAGAGTTTAACACGGAGCACAGCCTCAGCCAAAACTGACAACATGGACATAAGGCTGGCACACATTAAACAGGAGGACTGTGAGTGGGGTGCACCAGAGGATTTGTGTGTAAAGGTGGAAGATTGTGATTCAGAGGGTGAAGCCAAGAGAAAACACTTTGTGGTTAAAGTGGAGGATTCCAAGGATTTCTCAGTAAGTCTTGAATTGCAAAAGTGTGAAACCGAGAATGCTTGGAAGCAAGATGTTTCTGAAGAGTCACCTCCGGGCTTACAGTCCTGGTTAACCGATATGGGACAACTGGCTAACCAGGAGAATTCTACAGGAGTGAAATCTGAGTTATTGGAGTTTAAAGAGGAAATGAGAGAAGGAGAAGAGCAGCAGCCGCCGTCCAGCAGCGTGGGAATGAGTAAGTAATGTAATTAAATATAAAAGAAAGTGTCACTGAGGACATCTAGGAATTCCAAATGTGGTTGACTTGACATTTTTAGTAGGCTGAAATAAGAGCAAAGATTCACGTGTGATTGAATTTGAATACAGACAAGCCGCTTCGGTGCGTAACAACTGAGAACAGCTGACCTGATAAATTGGAAACGTTTGGGTGACTACAGAAAAAAAACATAAAGTGGCGTTCACTGCGTAACGTTTTGTGCCACGTGCTGGGCCAATATGGCACTGTTCCATGAAAACAGCAAAAGGCCTACTTTGTTAAAGACAGTTCAGACTGTGCTGGAGTCTAGACAGGGATGTGCACAAAATAAGTTTTTATTCATTATTAGCCTACACATTAAATACGAATGTGTGATGGGTGGACAGGGCCACTACCTGGTAGGGACGCCAACAGAGTGAAAGGACCAGGGGAGAGGGCATTGATGAGGCAATACCTCCCCCTGGGACACTAGAGGGCAACACTGCTGGGCGGCTGTGGCACCGCAGAATCCCGCATGGCATGTTGGGACCTGGAGTTTGGCGAAGCCCTGTTGGGTTCTGTGGGGGCCACCAGGGGGAGCTGCAGAACGCTATAGATGACCTCCAGCACACCAGGGAGTAATTCCGGGTAACAGTGATGAGCCACCTGAATAAGAGGAGCCGCCTCACTCTATTGAATGGCCAGAGTCAGGAGGTAGGAGACAAAACCTGAAGAGGAGTGGAGACGGATGGACTGGCGTCAAGAAAGGGACTTAGTGTTGGTGTGTTGCACCTCAGCACCACACTATGAATAGTGGGAGGTTTTTTATGGTGGCTGTAGGGCTCCCAACCCCCAAAGTTTTCCCTGCAAGTTTTAGAACATTAGAGCATGAGAACAATCTAGATGAGAACAGGCCATTCAGCCCAACAAAGCTCGCCAGTCCTCTCCACTTGTTTCCTCCAAGAAAACATCAAGTTGAGTTTTGAAAGTCCCTAACGTCTTACTGTCTACCACACTACTTGGTCTCTTATTCCAAGTGTCTATCGTTCTTTTTGTAAAGAAAAACTTCCTAATGTTTGTGCGAAATTTACCCTTAACAAATTTCCAACTGTGTCCCCGTGTTCTTGATGAACTCATTTTAAAATACAAGTCTCGATCCACTGTACTAATTCCCTTCATAATTTTACACACTTCACTCATGTCACCTCTTAATCTTCTTTTGCTTAAACTGTAAAGGCTCAGCTCCTTTTAATCTTTCCTCATAATTCATCCCCTGTAGACCTGGAATCAGCCTAGTCACTCTTCTCTGGGCCTTTTCTAGTGCTGCTATGTCCTTTTTGTAGCCTGGAGACCAAAACTGCACACAGTACTCAAGATGAGGCCTCACCAGTGTGTTATAAAGCCTGAGCAGAACCTCCTGTGACTTGTACTCCACACATCAAGGCGTTATATGACCTGACACTCTGTTAGCCTTCTTAATGGCTTCTGAACACTGTTGGGAAGTTGATAGTGTAGAGTCCACTATGACTCCTAAATCCTTCTCATAAGGTGTACTCTCGATTTTCCGACTGCCCATTGTGTATTCAAACCTAATATTTTTACTTCCTATGTGTAATACTTTACATTTACTGACATTAAATTTCATCTGCCACAAATCTGCCCAAGCCTGTCTGCTATCCAAGTCCTTCTGCGATGATATAACGGATTCCAAATTATCTGCTAATCCACCTATTTTGGTAATCCACCTATTTTGGTAATCTATCTTTAGGGCCTTCTTGCAAGGCAGGCTGCAGATTAGTGTCATACAGAGCAGTTGCAGGTTACGGGTCTTGCTCAGCGGCCCAGTGGAGTAGATTTCCTTCTGGCATTTATGGGATTCGAACTGGCAATCTTCTGATTATCCTTAATGTCAGATTCACCACTCTGCACGGATTTTTTTGAGGATGGGGAGGGAAAGACCCATAAAGACATGGAGAGACCATGCAAAGTCTGAACGTGCAACAAGTGGGTGCAGAATTTGACCTCACTATACTTGAACAATCAGGCAGCTGTGCCATCATAATGCACATTCATTCAGCATATTTGTGTGTTTATTGTTATTAAGCACACGTCAGGTTATTAAAGGAGTTCAATATCATCAGATGAATCACAACCAAGAAGAGAAAACTCAGATTCACATCCCAGATTGCCATTACAGTAGGTGAGCTGCCCACCCAGTTTCTCCCTGTTACTCCACCATGCCTGATGGTGGAGGCGAATGACAGTAGCTACGGAGGAATAAAACAAAGGTCTTGGGCTGAATCCACCATTCACTACAGGGTCTTGTTAAAGACGAGGAGGGTAGAAATGAGAGAAACAGCATGAAAATGAAGCTTAGTAAGAGCAGTCCAAATAACGAGTGAGGGGACAAGGAAGGGTCTTGATCTTCAATATGGCTGAATCCATGTGAAAGCCGTGACTCGTTAGCTCCACTTGTCAGATGACATTCTCATCCACCACAACCCATTGATTCCCTTAACCTCGGATCACAGGCACCATTCGAGACAACCTGAGAAATGATTTCTGTCCACTACAGGGCACACTCAGTCACACACAGATGTATCTGTGGGAAATGAAAGGAAGATGGAGAATCAGAACAGACAGCAGGAGGACACAAAGTCCAGATGCAGAGCGGGCAGAACAGGAATGGTTACCTTAGTGTGAGGCAGCAACACCACCCAGTGTGATTCCTGTCAACTTGTAGTTTACAGTTTATTGTAAAACATATAACCATTTGTGTTATTTCAGGTTTCCAGGACCATGCCAGCTTTTCCACATCTTCGTTTGCTCAAACGTCTCATCAGTGTAGACTGCAGCAGAAACAAGTCAAAGAAAAGATGAAGGAATCAACAAGAGGATCCAATAATGTGACCTCGGTCTCCTTTCAGCGCAATTCCCCTTCTGCTGGTCAGCCAACTCAGTCGGGAGCCGTCATCACAGACCAGTTCCGCACTGGAAGAAAACATCATCACTGCTTGGAATGCGGCAAACAGTTTTCACACAACAGTAGTCTTTATAAGCATATGAAAATCCATGCTGGCGAGAAGCCTCATTGCTGCTCCGAATGTGGAAAGCGTTTCTTAGAGAGAAATTACCTTAATGTCCACATGACTGTTCATACCGGAGAGAAACCCCACTGCTGTCCAGAGTGTGGTAAACGATTCTCTCAAATTCGCAGTCTTCAGATCCACACCAGAATCCACACTGGAGAAAAGCCGTATTCCTGTCCAGAATGTGGCAAACGATTCTATGACAGTAGTAGTTTACAGAAGCACACGCGGATTCATACGGGAGAGAAGCCGTACTGCTGCTTCGAATGCGGAAAGAGGCTTTCCAACAGCAGCAATTTCCGGAGCCATGTAAGAATTCATACTGGAGAGAAGCCATACACCTGTTCTCAATGCGGAAAAAGGTTTTCTTCCAGTGGAGGTTTCCGGAAGCACAGACAAATTCATACTGGAGAAAAGCCTCCACAAAATGTGGCAAACGACGTCCCCACAATAGCAGAAAAAGTGAAGAAAAATCTTTTGTGTGAGGTAAAGGGTTCTCATTTAAAGTAGTTCACAAGAA
The DNA here is from genome assembly GCF_016835505.1 of Polypterus senegalus. Taxonomy (NCBI): domain Eukaryota; kingdom Metazoa; phylum Chordata; class Cladistia; order Polypteriformes; family Polypteridae; genus Polypterus; species Polypterus senegalus. Next base: position 237,313,392 of record NC_053157.1, on the reverse strand, counting down.
CATAAGAATTCCTAGTGGAGAAAAGACTCCTGGTATTAAATTTGGAAAATGGTCCTAAAACAGAAGACACATTTAGAGTCATATTAGAAATCAGTGTTGCTTGGAATACTGTAAATGACTATGAAGATAGCAGGAGTCTTCATAATCCTGAAAAAGAAAGCAGAAGCCATCAACACTGACCAGTAAAATGTGTAGATACACATCTCCAAAGAGATAATACTTTATTATTGTTTGAAGTGTGGCAAACGATTTTCACACAATAGTAGGCTTTTTACTCTCACCTGTGAGAAATCCCATTGTGGTCCTCAATGTGGTAAGCAGTTCTCAGACAGCAGTAGCATTCATACTTTCTGTAACCCTTATAAATGTTCTGAATGTGACAAGATATTCTCCTGCATCAGCAACCTCACATAAAGAGGTCTCCATCTCTATCACCCCTACACAAATCACAACAGGAGGCTTCATTAGGAACCATGCAGGGGCTACACTGAGCCCCTCACTACAGACTTACAGGAATGACATCTACATCAGAGCAACATCCCATCAAGGCATGGGGCAGCAAGCACGCCACACCTTTAGGACAAAGGATGACCTCTGAGAATCTGTACTGGTGTTGTGACTGTGGCAAGCGATTCCCACAAATCAGCAGTTTCCAGAGGCAAGAAGTCACAATCTGATACAGCATAAAGGACAAGTGGCTGCTTCAATATTGGTAGCACTTGTGTGTCAGCCATACAGTTGACCCAGCACCAGTGCTGTGACACAAGATGGTGAACAGAACCAACACCAGGAAGAAGAATGAGCTGGCAACACAACTGTACTAGGAGAGCAAAGAACACCACAGAAAAAGCTCACTGCGATAATGAAACAATACAAATGTCCAGTAAGATCAAAATCACGATGTTGTGCAAACCAACAAGAAGTGCTGTTGACAACTAGAACAAGGCAACCAGATATTATTATTATTATTATTATTATTATTATTATTATTATTATTATTATTATTATTATTATTTCTGATTGTTTATGCAATTACTGTATAGTGTAACAATTTATTACTGACATTGTTTTCTTTTTACAATGCTGTATTCAGAGAGAGAAGACTTACAGTATGTGTGATGTATTTGGACAGAAAAACCTGATCTGTCTGAGAGATCAATTGATTGGTAGGTCACATTGTGTGACTGGTATTCCAACTCCAAACCCCAAACGACTCACTAAGATTATGAAAATTAAGGCTTTAATGTTTTATCTTCAGTCGCCCATTGTAAGTATTTTGCAGTAGTTTTACATTTGCATTTAATTATTTATTTTTATTATATAGCACTCATCTTACTGACTGCAGACACAGAACGGTGAAGTGTGAATGACTATGAAATTTGTTGCGAGTGTAGATAGACAGGATTTTGTTTGTTTTAAGTGCTTTTGACAGAAAATCAATCATCCACCTTAATAAAAAGATAGCCGTGTGACGGGTGACACCTCACCACCACACTAGTTTGAATGGAATGCGACAATATGTTTTTTGGTTTTTATGGTGTCTGAAGTGCCAATCCTGCCACCAACCCCCAAATTTTACCTGCAGATTGAAGGACCTGCTTGCAGGCCTGGTGTTTGTGTATCTGTGTGTCTGTCTGCTTGCTATGTCTCTGTCTTTCCAACAGATGGTGCATCTCAAACATTTGTAGTAATAAAATGATTGCATTTGTCATTCCAACAGATGGTGCATCACAAGCATTAACACCTCTTTTACAAATCTCATATCATATCGTATGCAGTGTTAACATTTGTGATGTTTCCTCTGTTGGAATGACAAAGGTGATGCGTTTTATTACTACAATGTTTGTGATGCACCATTTGTTGGAATGACAGGGACATAGCAAATGAGCGGACTCACTGACAGATGTACAGACACTTATCCTTTTACTAAGATAAATGCGGACATATCTTGACATATCATAACAGCATCTATCTATAAAGTTGATTTAGTTGAAAAGAGAGTGAACATTTGACTGTGCAATAATTTATTTGATGAAAAATTAACAGACACTGCATACCATTCCCATCTGTAGAAAAAGTAAGTCCACACTTGGCTCATAGAGCTAATAGTGCCCCCTCAGGTTGGCATCTCCTCTACCTGTCTAGCAGTCTCTGACATTGACTGGCGGAAGGTTCTTGCCACTCCTCCTTTCAGAATTATTTCAGTTATGTGATATTTGAGGGGTGTCTTGTGTGCACAGCCTGTTTCAAATCACCCCCCACCACAGAGTCTTAGAGCGGGGCTTGGACTTGCCACATTCTAGAACCCTCCATTTCATTATTTTCCGTGGTTGCTTGTTGGACTTACTGGTATGTTTGGGGTCATAATCATGTTGCAAGGACCACTTTCAGTTGAGCTTCAGTCTTCTGGCAGGTGGTCCCACATTGTCCTCAATGAAACATTCCTGTTGGATTCAATGATGGTGAGCCCATTCAATCGATCTATCTATCTATCTATCTATCTATCTATCTATCTATCTATCTATCTATCTATCTATCTATCTATCTATCTATCTATCTATCTATCTATCTATCTATCTATCTATCTATCTATCTATCTATCTATCTATCTATCTATCTATCTATCTATCTATCTATCTATCTATCTATCTATCTATCTATCTATCTATCTATCTATGATACCTCACAGCATCCCCTGACCTTTTCCACCTTCATATATCTTACAGTTTCTTTCAGGTTCTTCTGGTTAAATGCTGTCTTTGCTTTTTGCCAAAACTCTTCCTGCTACTCTGTCCTCGTAATGCTATCTTTGCCCCGTCGGTTCCTCGAGTCCAGGTATTGATGACCACACTTTAGTCTTGCCCTGGTATTCCCCCTGGCACACCTTCCAGGTAGATGTCATTTGTGCAGCCTTTTTTTTTCTAATGGTAATTCTAAAGGCGTCACTTTAATTACTGAGGACCTGCTTAGAAGGCGCGTCCAATGAACGCTGAGAAAGCATAGCGGCTTTCTCTCACATGTCGATAGTAAACAGAGACTCTAGCGTCACTTGGCGTTTCGACTTTTATCACACTGCGCCCCCCGACTTTTTTGCTGGTACTGCAACTCGCGCACGCGTCGAGTTAATTTCTGAGGGCCTGCTCAGAGGCCGCGTCAAATAAACGCTGGGAAAGCGTGACAGCCATGATGCGCTCGCATACATGTTCTGAGCATGAAGTAGCCTATAAACGAGCCCTAACGCAACGCGTGCACGAGTTGCAGTCCAGCAAGTAGTCGGGTTAGCGCAGTGTGATAAAAATCGGAATGTGACGTCACATTCTCTGTCAACTATCGACATATGACAGAAAGCTGCTTTACGGATCCTACGGGATTGTTGTGTGCGCTCCGATGTTTGATGAATGTTTCGATGTGGTGAAGCAAAATGCCGACGTACAGATGCATTCGTGATGTTTTTTTTATTCAAGTGTCGCATATTCTCGATCGTAATGACCCGAAACATTTTAAAAGTCTGACACACCGTCTTTAGTACCGTCTTCTTATCAGAATATGTATGGCAGTGTATTTGAGCCACAGAGAATGAAAATAAAGACACGGTGAAAAGGTCTGTTTTGTGATTTAAAGTGAAAATTTTATTTTAATCATTAAAGCAGACCGTCGTAAACCCAGTGCTTCTGGGACATCCTCCTGCTTTGACAGCAGCGGAAAACAGCAATGGATCACCACACAGAACACGTTGAATGTATGATATTCCAACTCTTTGCACATTTAGGATCCTAAGATTTATAGTTTATCACTTTCATGATGAAATGCATAAAAATCTTTGTTAATTTCGTTTACATAATGAATAGTGTTAATAATTACACACACGGGGGTGACACGGTGGCAGAGCGGTAGCACTGCTGTCTCGCAAGGAGTCACATCACTGGTGTTCCCTCCCTGGAGTTTTCATGTTTTCCTGCTGGGTTTCCACAGTGAGCTCCGGTTTCCTTCCAAAGACATGCAGGTTTGGTGGCACTAAAATGACGCCAGTGTGTGTATGTAAGTGATTGTATTCACCTTGCGATGAGCTGAGGCCCCGTCTGTATCTCATGCCCAGTGCTTTATGGAATGGACACCATGGGGGGAGTGTGCGCTGAAGCTGTACAAGGCGGGCGTCGAATAAATGAACAAGACATCAAAAATATTTTTTTACATTTATATTTCAAATTTAAAATTGCAAGTACGTAATCACAACGAATGCATTATAACTAAAATTAAAATAAAACATTTCTAAGGCATATCTAATGACTAACTGACGAGTGGCGCCGCTGCTGCTGCTTTTATAGTCGTGTATTTTCAGTCCAGAAAGTTCGAGACGTATCGGTATCTGTCACGTATATTCGAGTAACAGTAGATCAGGTGATAATGCGGCGCGACTGCACCACATTGGCGGGTAGCCAATATTGCTAAATTGAGTTCAATAATTTACTGCGTATTGGGTTATTTTCATGATACAACTAACAGCGGTATAATATTTGTCTCGCGCAGATTGACTTTATTGGTGTCCTCGTTTACGAGATTTTTAAAAACTAAAACATAGTTAATCGTTTCTTTACATAAAAAAAAATATTAAATAAGAATAAATAATTTAGGGATTAGAATTACTACCAAAAACCACTACCAAAAACCACACAAGGCATTTTAACTGTTACTAAAGCACTTTAAAAAAAAATTGCAAATATTTCATCGAAGTTAGACGAACACATTCACATCTTATGGAAGTAAAAATGATAGGATTCTGCGACATCGCACGAGTATCATAACCTTCTTAGTTGTATCAGGGGTTATTCTCATCTATTTTATATTATGCAGGGGGCGCAGAATTATTCCAGGTAGAAAAGGGGGGTGTTTGCGAAAAACGAAAGTTTGACAACCGCTGCCGTAATGAGATCTCGCACTGCCACCTAGTGGAATCTTCCAGATTTACGTAAAGTACGCGCCAAGTATAAACAGGACAACGCATGCGTAGCAGAAGACTACGGCTGGAGCAGGCGTTGCGGCCCGTGAAGTATAAACCCGGCCTTATTAGCCGCCAGGGTCAGACAAGATCCTCTCCTCGTGATGTTCTGATCGTTTGCACTCTGATTTGAGGTAGTTGAGTTGGTGATACAGTAAATGGATTGCTGCGCTTACTTTCTCCAAGTGTGCAGTTTGCATTTATTTTTATTTAAATTATTCAATGGACTACAGAAGGTAAACCTGGCCTGATGCTTGTTGTGCTCTGTAGAGCTATAAATAAAATGAAGGAATGTCAAAAGAAGAACAAATATTTCATGGGGTCCAGTCATGTCATGTCAATTTTGTAACCCCCTTAAACCAGGCCAGGGTCACAGGGGGTGGGGAGAAGTATAGGGCAGGGTGGTGGGCTGAAGACTATCTCCATCAGCATGGGGTGCAAGGCAGGAACAGACCCCAGGACAGGAGACCAGGAGACACACGCAAACTGGGAATAATGGGGGGCACTAACGTTTTCACATGGCTGCATAGAAGAAGATAGGCTGAGCCATATTATTTTGGTAGCTTCACCTTAATTATCCATCCATCCAACCATCCATTATGCAACGTGCTGTATTCTAACTACAGGGTTATGGGGGTCTGCTGGAGCCAATCCCAGCCAACACTGGGCGCAAAGCAGGAAACAAACCCCGGGCAGGACGCAAGCCCACTGCAGTCACCTTAATTAGAGAATCCCAAACGTTTTATTTTTTCCCTCTCTATTTCTTTATTTTCACAGACACCACCAAAGGAATGTGGTCAGCTACTGGAAGGCAAACCCAACAGAATTAAAGGTGGGTGGAGTCAACAGAATTTGTATTTAAGTGTATTTTAAGTTTTATTGTCCTGTTTTGAATGACTACTTGTTGTCCTTTAAACGTCCCTCAGTTCCTTGTGTTTATGTGGGTGGAGGTCAAAGGAGGAGGGGCCTCAATGACATCACCAGTTCTGAGCCCCTCCCACTGCCTATTTAAGAGTCCACTAAGCTGGCATCAGTTGATCTTAGTGTTTGGAGTGTGACCACTAGGGCCGACTCAGAGCCTCAAACCCCCAAAGTCCTGGGTTTAACTATATATTTCTTTATTTAATAAAATACTTTTTTTTCCAGCTTCTTCTCCAGTTCAATCCACCCCACATTTCTATCACTCTTTCTTTCTCTCTCCCTTTTATGTCTTCCACTCCTCTCCTGGTCAGCTTTGTCCTTCTTCACTCCTGATTCTGAATCACATTGATGAGTCACTTCTGGTACCATCATCTCGCACCCAAGAAGAAATTAGGGGTTAGGCCTAAACTCCACCTGACCTCTTCCTCCTCCCAACAGCACCCTCTAGTGGCTGCCCCAAAATACTCCACCAGAACGGATGTTGCACCAGACTGCCACCTAGTGGACTGCAAAGGAGCACATGACCAGGGGAGGAGGTAGTCATCCATCCATTATGGCAATGTCCCAACCCGGAAAGAGAATAGGATCCTTCCCATCCATAATGAATGTCCATCCCGCTTAAGCCTGGTTAAGGAATGCCAACCATCCCAGTTCAGATGCCAGGAGTTATCGCCAGTATTGTTATTTTCTTTGGAGAGTTCAAGTTTCTCTGACCTTCTTGCTTCTCTTTAACTCTTTTTTGTTTTCTTTCTTTTCTCCTGGGCTGAATACATTTCCAAAAACTAACTTTTGAAAAAAAGAACACAAAGCAATTGTTTAACATATCCATCCAGCTATATCCTAACTACAGGGTCACGGGAGCCAATCCCAGCAAACACAGGGTGCAAGGCAGGAAACAAACCCCGGGCAGGGCACCAGCCCACTGCAGGGCACACACACACACACACCAAGCGCACAATTTAGGATCACCAATGCACCTCACCTGCCTGTCTTTGGACTGTGGGAGGAAACCCACGCAGACACGGGGAGAACACGCAAACTCCACGCAGGGAGGACCCGGGAAACAAACCCAGGTCTCCTAACTGCAAGGCAGCAGTGCTACCCACTGTGCCACTGTTCTGCCCATGCTTTCATTTGAATTTTTGTAATGTGAATTTCCCCTTGAGATTAATAAAGTATCTATCTATCTATCTATCATATAATCCACACATTATCCAACGTGCTATATCCTAACTACAGGGTCACAGGGGTCTGTTGGAGCCAATCTCAGCCAACACCGGGTGCAAGGCAGGAAACAAACCCCGGGCAGGGCGCACACACACCCCCAGCACACACTAGGGACAATTTAGGATCGCCAGTTCACTTAACCAGCATGTCTTTGGACTGTGGGAGGAAACCCACGCAGACACGGGGAGAACACGCAAACTCCACGCAGGGAGGACCCGGGAAGCGAACCCAGGTCTACTAACTGCAAGGCAGCAGTGCTACCCACTGCGCCACTGTGCTGCCCATGCTTTCATTTGAATTTTTGTAATGTGAATTTCCCCTTGGGATTAATAAAGTATCTATCTATCTATCTATCTATCTATCTATCTATCTATCTATCTATCTATCTATCTATCATGTAATCCACCCATCATCCAACGTGCTATATCCTAACTACAGGGTCACAGGGGTCTGCTGGAGCCAATCTCAGCCAACACCGGGTGCAAGGCAGGAAACAAACCCCGGGCAGGGCGCACACACACCCCCAGCACACACTTGGGGCAATTTAGGATCGCCAGTTCACCTAACCAGCATGTCTTTGGACTGTGGGAGGAAACCCACGCAGACACGGGGAGAACACGCAAACTCCACGCAGGGAGGACCTGGGAAGCGAACCCAGGTCTCCTAACTGCGAGGCAGCAGCACTACCCACTACGCCACCGTGCTGCCCATTTAACATATTAAATCAGCAAAAAATATTTACTTTTGAGAAATGTTACCGTCTTGAGCCTGCATACTATATGATTTCACATACTTTTTACACAGCAACGTCTGATGCATTGCCACATCGCACTGGTGCCTCCTTTTCAATTGTCTGTTGCTGCACACAGCACAGTCAGGTTTGTAATTTTTGTCCTCATATGTTGCAGGAAAGTCACCCGTTTGACATTGTGCCATGCCACTGCCACCAAGTTATCCTCCCGCATGAAAACCGGATTGTCACCTCTTTTCATCTTCAGCTCCTGTTCGCCCTCACTGTTCCCCAAGCTCCAATTCCCCTGCTCCGTAGCTCCATGAACAGTTCTGGTGATGTATAAAAATCAATCAAATGTACACAACATGGCTGCCCTGAAGCAGCTCCAGCACAACCTGACTTGTCAAGGGACAGTTCTCCTCTCTTTGTTCCTGTATATGTAGAGAAAAGCCAAGCAAAATGACACCTTTTATTGGCTAACTAAAAAGATTACAATATGCAAGCTTTCGAGGCAACTCAGGCCCCTTCTTCAGGCATTATTACATCATTACATCTCAGCCTGAAGAAGGGGCCTGAGTTGCCTCAAAGCTTATATATGTAATCTTTTAGTTAGCCAATAAAAGGTGTCATTTTGCTTGGCTTTCCTCTACATTCATAATGGCCAACATGGTACAACAACCTAGTACTTCCTGTATATGTGATTACTTTCAGGCAGAAACCAGCGTTTGCTTCTGCCAGTACAAAATCCTTTATGCCACACTTTGTGGGCTTGTCTGGCACATATTGGCGTCCCTTGTATTTTATCATTGATTCATCCACAGACAAATCTCAACCAGGCTGATATATCTGTTTATATGTCGGTTCCACGATGTCAAGCAGGGGCTGAACTTTATACGTGGGGTTATAGCCCGGCTCACCCCTTGGGATTTGCTTCTGGTTATCACAGAAGTGAATAAAGCTTTGCAGCAGCACGTTGTACCGATCATCACGCGGTATAACCTTTCCAAAGCCACCAGGGGTTCAAAGCACGTTTGGACCAATGCTCCCTGAAGTTACATCACCAGTCCAGTCCCATCTCTATTTGTAATGCCGCAATGCCCGTCATCTCGTCTTTTGTTGTGGGTTTCCACTTTGAAAAACGAGAATGCGGTTCAAGGGCAGCCCGAGATTCAAAAGATTGCTCTGCATACCCGCTTGTCTCGTCTGACTTTAGCAGCCTGAAGTTGTCCAGCGGCTGGTAATCCGCCGTGTCCAACAGCAAGCCATGCCGTCTTGTGAAGTCCGGTAGCCAGCTTGGCTCCCACGGATCGATGTCTGGGTATTCCTCCCAGACGAAACTTTGCCGTAGGTGCGTCGGCTGCGCGAATACGCTCAGCAGGGGTGGCATCGGCTGGTGTCCGATCAGCTGATGCCAGTTCCTCGCTCTCCTGCTTGATCTCCTGACCAATGTCGTCAAAATCAGATTCTGAAAAATCAGATTTATGCACAAAGCATCATCTGCTGAGTATTTTCTTTTCTGCCCTCGCTTCGCTCCCTCGTGAGATGTCGATGCCATCTTGCCTTTATTTACATTTCGTAACTCACGCACACGCAAGGATTCGATGGCAAGTCGATGAGTCTAACAGTCCTCCGAGCAGAGAGGGAATGCCTGCGACGTAACGGTGAGTTTTGTCACCATTAACAGCCGATTGTTGTCCTCTACCCCTGGATGTCGACTTTTGTCGAAATGTGCCCTCAACCCTTCCTGTCGACAAAAGTCGACATCCGCCCTCAAAGAGTTAAGGGTTACACTTCTGGATTATCAGGTTTTGGGAGTTGTTGGCCTTGCAGGCCACTCACTTCTGCCTTTTTTTTTTGAGAATTTTTTGTCAAACAAATCCTTTATTTACAAAGAGTTTGGTTTGGCCTTTGCTGCACAAGGCAGGGGTTTACAGTCATCCTCCCTCTTGTGAGGTTTTATTTGTTATATTTTGGGACACTTTGCCAGCTTCCCATGTTTGGAGCCTGCTAAAGAAAGAAGACCGTTCAGTCCATCAAGCTTATAGGTAAGGTGTCTGGTCATAATTTGGAGCAAACTGGACTGGGCCAAGTTTGTGGTTATATTGTGGAGGTCTCACACCCACTTCACATATTCCATATGTATGCACTGTATGTACGTCTATGTGAAATATCCATTTCTGTGTTGAAAGGAACTCACTTGAAACGAAGAGGGGCCCCCATGTTACCTTCATCTGATCCTGACTTGTAAAGGAACATTCTGCACTTCTCTTTGCAAGCCCTGAATTTCTTATGTTGTTGTTCAGATGTGCATTAAAAATAAACCATAGAGGACCACCAATCCGCCCCCCATTGGCATCACTTTAACAAAATGACAGATGAGGTATCTGTGAGAATCTGCTCTGTCCGTCTTCGAATCTTCTTGTCCCCACTATAGGAGGTGGTGGGGGGGGTTTGGTTGTCTGGCCAATGAGGACACAGTCACCCCTTCAGATCTGCTGAGGATTTGTCCCATGACCCATAGCCCAAGAGGGTGTGAAGAAGGACAGTGGTCTTGGGTTCAAGATACAAAGAAGACTGACAGCTGGTTCCCCCTTTTCACCTTCTGGGTTATAAAAATAGTTTGGGCTCTAGTGAACCCCGAAAGAGGTGGGGAGTGGGGTATAGCAAAGCATATTCTTAACGTTGCTGATTTGCATATATGAAAAGGAGAATCGTATGCATATATAAAAGTAAGCATTATAACCTGGTGCACGTTAGTAGAGATGAGAAGATGATACAGAAGCGTCGAAGCTTGTGCCAGTCAATCTGAAGCGCTGTAAGTCGAATCACTGTGTCAAAACACCGCTGTCACGTGAGCCGTGACGTTTGAAGCTCTGAACGTCATCAGCGCTTCACAGCGCGCTTCATTGGTTTGACAGCTTCGGCGCTAAATGAACAGGTAGTCTGTTTCTATAAAATGCTTCATACTCATTCAACAGTGTTGGGTTGTGGGAGATTTGGAGAGCTTTGGTGACTGACAGATGGCGACTTACAGCGGAAAACGGCGTTCAAAAGTTTGGGGGAACTCAAACCACAAAATAAGCTAGGATATGTTGCCTCCTTATGGTCTACATTTCATGATCTGATTAGAATCGTATTCTAGCACTGTTCAATGAAATAAAATAATCGTGTCTCAATTATACAATACTGTGTGGGTGCGGTGTTTGCTGTGCACGCAACGGGAGCAGACGACACGTCATCCGTGTTGAGACAGCCGCAGCAGGAAAAATCCCCGGTGTGTCTTTTTAGTCCAGTGTTTCGGAATCAAACTTTAATGTTTAATAATTGTGTATTCATTAAATAGTATAAATGGACAAGTACCTAAGCAGAATAAAATGAACACAGACTTTTCCGACCTTTTACTGCTGACACAGCTAGTGCCGCTTCACTTGTGCTCTTGATTTCTTGCCTTGACCTCAGATAACCACCAGATGTCGCTGTTCATACATGGCGCTGAGGCTTCAAAGCTTCGAGTCATTTTCGGCACAGATAGAACGAAAGCCTCAAAGCTTCACGAGGCTTCATTTTCCCATCACTATTAGTAAGTAGTATAGTCAGTCAGTCATCATCCAACCCGCAGGGTCACGGGGGTCTGCTGGAGCCAATCCCAGCCAACACAGGGCGCAAGGCAGGAACAAATCCCCGGGCAGAGCGCACACACACACACACACACACACTAGGGATAATATAGGATCGCCAATGCACCTAAACTGCACGCAGACACGGGGAGAACATGCAAACTTTACGCAGGAAGGACCTCGGAAGTGAAACCACGTGTAGTACATACAGAAAGCAACTGTCAAAAATATGATTGATAACTTTAAGCCCCGCCCCAAATATGATGGATTACATTAAGCCCCGCCCCAATATGAAAATATGATTTCTGAAAATATGAAATTATATGGAGATATGAACATATAATTTATGAAAATATGATTTATGTAAATATGAAACTATAAAAGTATGAAAATGTATTTATAAGCTATAAACTTAGGAAACGTGGGTTTATTTTATAAACACTAGGTTCAAAATTAATATTAAGAAATTAAATATACACTTATCTTGCCGTCATAGCTATGCCTATGTGTAACTTTCTGAAAATATTCACACAACTGCGCTTATAAACTCACGACACACACGACCTCATTTTATAAACATTAGATTCAAAATTAATAGTTTTGTAGTACATACAGAAAGCAACTGTCAAAAATATGATTGATAACTTTAAGCCCCGCCCGAAATATGATGGATCACAATAAGCCCCGCCCCAAATATGAAAATATGATTTCAGAAAATATGAAATTATATGGAAATATGAACATATAATTTATGAAAATATGAAAACATAATTTATGTAAATATGAAACTATAAAAGTATGAAAATGTATTTATAAGCTATAAACTTAGGACACGTGGGCTTATTTTATAAACACTACGTTCAAAATGAATATTAAGAAATTAAATATACACTTATCTTGCCGTCATAGCTATGCCTATGTGTAAACTTTCTGAAAATATTCACAGACCTGCGCTAAAATATAAACTCACGACCTCATTTTATAAACACTAGATTCAAAACTAATATTATAAAATTAAATATACACTTATCCTGCATGCAAATCCACGCATATGTGCGACTGCATAAAAACGCTATAAAATATTCACACACCCGCTCTAAGTTATAAACTAATAGTAAGAAAATAAATATACAATTATCTGGCCGACCGTTTCTAAAAACGACATGGACTCCCTGCTCTACGCACTTATCTTTCCTGCACAGCCATAACGAAAAACGATTTTCACTCCCCCTCTAAGTTATAAGTTCACAACACGCGTCTTTATCTTTCCTGCACAGCCATAACTAAACTGATATTCACCCCCAGCCCCCTCAAACCAAACTAAGTTATAAGATCACGATACAGTCATAACTAAAAACTATTTTCTCTCCCCACTCTAAGTTATTAACTAATAGTAAGAAAATAAATATACAGTTTTTTAAAAACGTTATAAGTTGCATTAGAATCAAATGGAAGAAAATACATGGCCACTCCTAATGCCTGCGCGCCTCTTTGTAAATTTCTCCGGCTCAAAACAATTAAGCTAAAAGACTTGTTTTTCAATTACTTTCCCCAATGGAATGCGCCAAATATGATCGATCACGGCCTGTCTCTTTAATTTAATTACCATGCCGTAACAAGGCAGTGCCTTTCTGATTACATGATAATAATCTAAAATGCTTACCTGCTGTTTTAGGCCACCGCAATAACTTTCTGAAAATATTCACCCTCCCGTTCTAAGTTATAAACTAACGACACACACAACCTCGTTTTATAAACACTAGATTCAAAACTAATATTATAAAATTAAATATACACTTATCCTGCATGCAAAGCCACGCATATGTGTGACTTTCTAAAATATATTCACCCCGTTCTAAGTTATAAACTAATGACACACACGTCCTCATTTTATAAACACTAGATTCAAAATTAATATTCACTTGTCTTACCGTCATAGCTATTCCTATGTGTAAACCTTCTGAAAATATTCACACACAACCTCGTTTTATAAACACTAGATTCAAAATTAATATTATAAAATTAAATATACACCTATCCTGTATGCAAAGCCACGCATATGTGTGACTTTCTAAAATATATTCACTCCTAAAGTTCTAAGTTATAAACTCACCATACATGGCCTCATTTTATAAACACTAGATTCAAAATGAACATTAAGAAATTAAATACAGTATATACACGTCTTGCCGTCCTAGCTATGTGTAATCTGAACCGGAGGGGCACCAATGTATTGGGGAGGCGTATGTGTAGGCTAGTCGAGGATTGTTTAAACTAGGGAATGGGGGGGCAGGGAGTTTAGGACAGGCCAGGTTTAGATCTATACATGGAAGAACAAACAGTGGTGTAGAAATAAAAATGCATAGTAATGTAAATTTTAAGCAAACACGTAAAGGTAGAAGGATTAACACATTAAAAATAGCTTCTCTTAATGCTAGAAGTATCAAAAATAAGGTAAGTGAGTTGGAGTTGTATGTAGCAGAGCATAATTATGATATTATAGCAATAACGGAAACCTGGCTAAATAACAAAGATGGGGATGAGTGTAACATAGAGGGATACACATTATTAGGAAGGATAGACAGGACAGAAAAGGAGGTGGGGTTGCTGTTTATGCCAAACAGGAATTAAATGTAAGTCATCTTCAGTTGGATGATGAGCCCCATCTTAGTGAGGACATGTGGCTTCGCCTGGAAAATATTAGGGAAAAGGGTCTCATTTTAGGAGTGTGTTATAGACCACCCAATTCAGACAGTAATTTCAACACACATCTTTTTAGTAATATCAAAAAGGCAAGTTTACTGGGGATATTATAGTCATGGGGACTTTAATTATCCAAATATTAACTGGGATAACCTTACAGATGGAGGAGCACAAGAGCAGGAGTTTTTAGAAGTAATCAGCGACTGTTTTTAACACAGCATGTTAAAGCACCAACAAGGGGTGAAGCCTGTCTGGATTTAGTATTCTGTAATAATCAGGATAGAATTGAGGGTGTAGAGGTGATTGAACCACTAGGGTCAAGTGACCATAATGTAATACAATTCTCAGTATTTTGTAAGAGTACAGATGCAAAGACTAAAATTGTTAAGTTGAACTTTAGTAGGGCTAATTTTGAGCAGATGACAAAGTCTAAGTAGGATAGACTGGGATAAGCTTTTAAATGTGGAGACAGTCGAGGAGCAGTGGAACAGGTTTAAAATGTTTTACATGTAATGCAGGACAGATACATACCTAAATTTGGAAGTAATAGGAAACTAAAAAACTCCACGATGGATTAATAAAGATTTAAAAAGAAGTTGCAAAGGAAAAACTGCTGTATAAGGCATATAAGACTAATGACTGCAAAGAGAACCGTAGCGTATGAGAAATGAGGGCAACCATTAAGAAGGATATCAGAGAGGCTAAAAGACAGTTGGAGAGGAATATAGCAGATAAGGCGAAAGAAGACCCCAAGAGATTCTTTCAGTATTTTAGTAGTAAAAGAACAGTTAAGGAGGAGGTCAAGTTCATCAGGAATAGTAAAGGGAATTAAAAGATACAGACAATGAAATAGCAGATGCCCTAAACTTACATTTTTCTGAGGTGTTTACAAGTGAGCAAGTGGATAACCTCCAGAGGTAAACAACTACTAAGGAGGTACTGAGGGATTTGGAAATTGTAGAGGGAGAAGTGCTGCTCAGATTAAATAAGATGAAATCAAACAAATCACCAGGCCCAGATAATATTTATCCTCGTGTTCTTAAGGAGGCTAGTGAGTACATATATAAACCCTTGACACATATTTTTAGGAAGTCACTGTGCACTGGAGAGATTCCAAAGGACTGGAAAATGGCAAATATCATCCCATTATATAAAAAGGGTGACAGGGCAGATCCAAGCAACTATAGGCCAGTAAGCTTAACAAGCATCACAGGAAAATTAATGGAAGGAATTATTAAGGATAAGATTGAGCAACACATGACAAGGACAGGAGTTATTCTGAACAGTCAGCATGGGTTCAGAAGAGGGAGGTCGTGTTTTACTAACATGTTGGAATTCTATGAGGAGGCAACAAAAGGATACGATCAAAGTGGAGCTTATGATATTATTTATCTGGACTTTCAGAAAGCATTTGATAAGGTGCCACATGAGAGGTTGGGCATCAAGTTAAAAGAAGTGGGAGTTCAGGGTGATGTTTTTAGATGGGTGCAGAATTGGCTCAGACACAGGAAGCAGAGGGTGATGGTGCGAGGAACCTCATCAGAACTGGGCGATGTTAAGAGTGGTGTTCCACAGGGGTCAGTGCTAGGGCCGCTGCTATTTTTAATATATATAAATGATTTAGATAGGAATATAAGTAACAAGCTGGTTAAGTTTGCAGATGATACCAAGATAGGTGGATTAGCAGATAATTTGGAATCCGTTATATCATTACAGAAGGACTTGGATAGCATACAGGCTTGGGCAGATTTGTGGCAGATGAAATTTAATGTCAGTAAATGTAAAGTATTACACATAGGAAGTAAAAATATTAGGTTTGAATACACAATGGGCGGTCGGAAAATCGAGAGTACACCTTATGAGAAGGATTTAGGAGTCATAGTGGACTCTAAGCTATCAACTTCAACAGTGTTCAGAAGCCATTAAGAAGGCTAACAGAATGTTAGGTTATATAGCACGATCTGTGGAGTACAAGTCCAAGGAGGTTATGCTCAACCTTTATAATGCACTGGTGAGGCCTCATCTTGAGTACTGTGTGCAGTTTTGGTCTCCAGGCTACAAAAGGACATAGCAGCACTAGAAAAGGTCCAGAGAAGAGCGACTAGGCTGATTCCAGGTCTACAGGGGTTGAATTATGAGGAAAAATTAAAAGAGCTGAGCCTTTACAGTTTAAGCAAAAGAAGATTAAGAGGTGACATGAGTGAAGTGTTTAAAATTATGAAGGGAATTAGTCCAGTGGATCGAGACTTGTATTTTAAAATGAGCTCATCAAGAACACGGGGACACAGTTGGAAACTTGTTAAGGGTAAATTTCGCACAAACATTAATAAGTTTTTCTTTACACAAAGAACGATAGACACTTGGAATAAGCTACCAAGTAGTGTGGTAGACAGTAAGACGTTAGGGACTTTCAAAACTGGACTTGATGTTTTCTTGAAGGAAATAAGTGGACAGGACTGGCGAGCTTTGTTGGGCTGAATGGCCTGTTCTCGTCTAGATTGTTCTAATTCTAATTCTAATTCTTTCTGGAAATATTCACAGACCCTAATGCGCTAAGATATAAACTCACGACCTCATTTTATAAACACTTTTCATGCTTTTTAGTCATGTATAGTTCTGCGTAGCCGTAACTGTCTTAAAAACTCTATAAAGTGAAATATTCCCTTACCCGGCGCGTAAGACGAGTCCACGCAAGTGTGCCTCCTTTTATAAATCCGGGGAAATAAACTTTCTTTCACCGCCAGTAGGCATTTCGAGACCCAGGAAGCCCCCTGCCATGCGACCACATTTGGCCGCCAATTTTAAATGGGGAACAAACTTTCTTTCACAGGACACCTCTGGTGTTAAACTTCAGTTGATCAATAGCGAGAACCACGAAGCCCCCGGCCAGGCGACCACATTTGGCCGCCAGTTTTAAACGCTTGGAAAACAAACTTTAGTGTTAAAATATTTATTGTAACAATTCATGCTTTTTAATTTAATGAAATCGGAAAATCGTACGATTATTAAAAAAAAAAACCCACACCATTCAACGGGGTTTGAGAATAAAGAATATAAGCTGACTTTAAAATTCATAAGACCCTGCTCTTTGTTAACTCGTTAATCGGCTAAATGTCAAAGCCTTTTTACATACCTATGGTCTAAGAACAATATTATTAGACGAACTACTTCCTACTAACGATTCTCTCTTATGTACCAAAATGCACAATGAACTTTAAAAGCTCGCGAGAAAAGTTATTAAAAACCTCCGCGTTGAGCACAGCGGTTTCTTGCTGTCTATGGCACTTGATACAAAGTTATTTATATGCCGAGTACAAACACAGCTCTTTCTGATACTGTATTTCAGCCGCGTTAATCGTGTAAATGTCAAAATTGATCTTGTTTCATATGGTTTGCATGTACCCCCATTTATATCAACTTTAAAATACATGTGGGTACCTAAGAAACGATCTCTCGGTAAAACATAACGTTTACATGATTTAAGCCCTTTCCGATTGATATCATTCATATCCAACTTGACCCTATAATGCTGAAGTCACAAAAACATCACTAGATGCATAAAGCGAAATGTTAAAAAAAAAAAAAAATGTAGAGAACGTGTGCTCCCCAACTGTAAAGCCACGCCCTTTTCTACATGACCGTGACTTGTCACTTCACTGCTTTTGACAACCCCATGCTGCAGTGCACTATCCAGTTAATGGCAGGCTTACTGTCTCTCTGCTGGTGTGGTCAGGCTTTAGGGAAACGCCCGCCTCATTGTTAATACAGTAATCCCTCGCTATATCGCGCTTCGACTTTCGCAGCTTCACTCTATCGCGGATTTTAAATGTAAGCACATCTAAATATATATCACGGATTGTTCGCTGGTTCGCCGCTTTCTGCGGACACTGTGTCTTTTAATTTATGGTACTTGCTTCCTCAGTTTGTTTGCCCAGTTGATTTTATACAAGGGACGCTATTGGCGGATGGCTTAGAAGCTACCCAATCAGAGCATGTATTACATATTAACTAAAACTCCTCAATGCTATAAGATATGCTTCCCGTGTGGTGCTCGATTGTTTGCTTATCTCTGCCTCTCTCTCACCCCCTCTGACATTCTCTGCGCCTGACGGAGGAGATGTGAGCAGAGGGGCTGTCTGCACAGAAGCTGTTTGCCTATAGTGGATACGAACGCACCTCTAAGAAATGCCGGCCGCTTTATCGCGGTGCTTCCAAAAACACACTTATTGATTTTTTGATTGTTTGCTTTAATCTCGTGCGCTCTCTCTGACGTTCTCTGCGCCTGACGAGGAGATGTGAGCAGAGGGACTGTTTGCACAGAAGCTGTTTGCACAGAAGATACGTATGGCGTTATTTCAGTGCCACTATTCTGAGCGCACGTAAAAAAATATTGCAAGTGCAAGTGTTGCATTTTGAGGAGAAATTTATTTTGAGCCTACAAAAGCTGAATTTGAGTGAACAAAATTCATTGCTGCGTGCAAAAAATGTATTTCAGTGTTTGCACTTATCCATATACACACACACAATAGCACCCCCTCTCGCTCAGTTTTTTCATTTGCGCTTGCTCGCAATGTGTTGCTTGCGCTCACAACATTCTCTGCTGCAAGCGCTCAACTCTCTGTACACCGTTATAAGTGTGCCACAAAACCAACCAATCACAGACTTGGTTTCAAAAATTCTGATTGGCTCTTACGGTCTCCAATCAGCTCGCTAGCTGCTGCATTCCGGAAACAGTCCGAAATGTAGCTAAATCCAGCTAAACTCAATTAAACCCCAATTTGCGGATAATATCTTTAATTATTTTATTTTAAAATATATTATTTGTTAAGACTATCGTTGGTGTAGTATAATGTAGTTGCATTATACAACCATGCCAACTGACTCTCCAAATTATATTTGAGTAGCTCTCTTTTATGTCGTCGAATACTGAACAGCAGCACGAAAACAACATGTCCCGGCCACATGTAAGTAATATAAAATCATTTTGTACATTATTATTACATCTGCCATCTCTTCTTTGGCTGCAGAGTAAATCAAAACTCCCTCTATCTGCAAGAAGCGAGGCTGAGTGGACAGTGTTTCCGGTGTCCGGAATGCAGCAGCTAGCGAGCTGATTGGAGACCGTAAGAGCCAATCAGAATTTTTGAAACCAAGTCTGTGATTGGTTGGTTTTGTGGCACACTTATAACGGTGTACAGAGAGTTGAGCGCTCGCAGCAGAGAATGTTGTGAGCTCAAGCAACACATTGCGAGCAAGCGCAAATGAAAAAACTGAGCGAGAGGGGGTGCTATTGTGTGTGTGTATATGGATAAGCGCAAACACTGAAATACATTTTTTGCACGCAGCAATGAATTTTGTTCACTCAAATTCAGCTTTTGTACGCTCAAAATAAATTTCTCTTCAAAATGCAACCCTTGCACTTGCAATCTTTTTTTACGTGCGCTCAATCTTTTTTTACGTGTGCTCAGAATAGTGGCACTGAAATAACGCCATAGATACTGACGCTCCTCTAAAAAATGCCGCGGCAAACTTAAAAGCACAAGTATTGATTTTTTGATTGTTTGCTTTACTTTGCGAGCGCCATCTCTCTCTCTCTCTCTCTGAAATTCTCTGCTCCTGAAGAGAAAAAGATATATTTGCATTCTTTTAATTGTGAGAAAGAACTGTCATCTCTGTCTTGTCATGAAGCGCAGTTTAAACTTTTGACTAAAATGTGTTATTTCATATCTAGAGGGCTCTAATAATGTTAACAGTGTGGGAGAGTTTCTAAGGGCTTAAAATATATAAAAATAACTACACAAACATATGGTTTCTACTTCACGGATTTTCACCTATCGCGGGGGGGTCTGGAACGCAACCCCCGGGATCGAGGAGGGATTACTGTAAATAAAAATTTAACCCGAAATGCATTGTCATTTAGATTCCAGCTATTATCACATTGTCACTCCATCCTTTTGCTGGATTGTACGCTATGGTCACATTTTGGTGCCTAAGCTTTAACACTTTATTTACTTATCACCTTTCTTTAACACAACATTATGGTGGTTGCATTTTCGGTCTCTAAAAAGCTATGTCTTAAATGTTATGTTTTCAAGTACACTATATTTTTGGTGGTAATTGTCACCTTAACTTTTCCTATATTATCCTGTATAATATTCCTAAATAGCACAATTCTGGCAAACCACAGAATAGATCTGAGAGAATGCCATGTTCAGGTCAACAATGTATTACAAAGTATGACCACTACACTGTAAAAAATAAATCTTGCATGTGTGAAAAATAATAATAAAAAATAGCTAACTATACGCAAAATAATCATTACCTTAATTAATAAAAATGGGTTTTACCCTTTTTCTTGACTATTTTAATTCTAATTCAATAAAAAAATTAAGAATAATGTTAACTTATTATTTTTCTTAAAATGTAAACATTTTTTATAACTTATTCTATGTAAAAAAAATATATATACTGTGAATTGAACACATTTAAGTTAAGTTAAATTTAATGACAGGGCACATTTCGATGTGAGAGGAAGTGCCGTGTCATTACATTGATTTCCTGGTCTTTACAACAACGCATTCAGCTTTAACGCTTATCCATAATAAGAGCTAATTTACTATGAATGTGTAAGTATAAAGCATATAAATTCCGTAATGAATAACTAGTATTTCATCTCATAGTTACAGATGTAAGCATTTGTTATTTTCACAAAACTTTCCTTCGTGTGGGAAACATGGCGGCAAGGTAGCGCTTTCTAACAACTTACCTCGTTGGTTTGCTTTAAAAAGCAAGTACATTTCTCGGATAGTTACGTATGTTCATAAGTTTTCTTTTATCGTTTAAAACTTTTATTTTACACAGAAAAAGAAAATGACAATAAGTTTGAGAACGCTATGGCTTTTGTCCTAAACTACGACCTGTAAACAACATGTAAAGACGTTTGCCTAACCGTCATGTTATTATTTGACCTCTTATTTAATTCGTGTTCTACAGAGGCCATGTATTTTCTGGTTAATTTTTAGCACTGATTTATTTAGTGATGTTTGATTTCCTATGTCCTATTATTTTATTTCAGGATTTTCGCTATCGCATACTGAAAAGTAGTGAAAAGGCGGCCATTCATTTAAGAGGACGTGTTGGCGTAAATGCAGGACGTGTTTAAAGAGCGGCACGTGCCTGCCGCAGGATTTCACTCTTTCACTCTCTGTTTCCTTCCCGTTTACCACTCATTCCTGGGACATTATTTGATTGAGATATACTTTTTGAAGAAAGTTTAAAAAAAGAAAAGACAATTTTCATTGACATTTGAATGTTAGTAATTCAGTAAAAACGATCCTCAGACATTTGATTTAACTTTAATTTGAAAATATAACTCCGTTGTTGTGACTATCTCCATTCATCCATTTTCTAACCCGCTGAATCCGAATACAGGGTCACGGGGGTCTGCTGGAGCCAATCCCAGCCCACACAGGGCACAAGGCAGGAACCAATCCTGGGCAGGGTGCCAACCCACCGCAGGACACACACACCAAGCACACACGAGGGCCAATTTAGAATCGCCAATCCACCTGACCTGCATGTCTTTGGATTGTGGGAGGAAACCCACGCAGACACGGGGAGAACATGCAAACTCCACGCAGGGAGGACCAGGGAAGTTTAACCGGATCTCCTAACTGCGAGGCAGCAGCGCTACCACTGCGCCACCGTGCCGCCCGACTATCTCAGTATGTTCAAATAAATAAAGATATATGGATTTTTAGCATGTATTTGTTAAGTCATTACTGTCCAGCGTTGCATTCTCACTTTTTTTGAGTACTTTAATTCAAATGAAAATCAGAGTAAAATGAAACCATTTTTGCCACTACTTATATTTAATCCAACTCATTTATTTTAGGTAAATTTGAGTTAATTATTAAATTAAGTTTACTCAATAGTGCAGTATATTAAATCTACTCAAAAATATTGCTTGTAATTTGTTGCCTTATTTTTTACAGTGTACAGATGTAGTAACACTTTCAAATGCTTGAGGATCCTGGTTGTAATTTTTGCCAAGGATTAAGGGAAGCCCACATTAACAAAGTATGGAATGTTAAAGGGATTAAATGAAAACTGGAACACATGATGATCATTTTGGCTTTGCAAAATGGCCCAGATTAAAATATGCAAAATACAAAGATATGCACAAAATATCCATTTAACAATACAGTGGATTTGTAAAATGCATCAGAGTCTCTCTCTTAAATCTTGTTGACTGTAAATATGGCAGTTTGTGCACTTTTACCGTGTTGAGGAAAGTGAATTTGTTGGAGGACAGAAGGTAGCAGCACTGCCCCTATTTGTATAATGTTTACATGTTCTCTCTCTATCTACATGGGCTGTCTGCTGGTATTTCACAAAAAACATGTAAATCTGGTTAATTACCAACTCTGAATTGGCCCTGTTCCCTGCAGTGCCAGGAGCCCTAAATATAGTAGGTGGCATGCCAGACCTTGTGCCTGACGCTGGCCTTGGATTAATCACGTTCACAAATGAACGTATGTGGTTGGGTCCTCCACATGTCGGTCATGTTTATGCAATGGAAGTCTGATTTAGAATAGTTTTTCCCCAAAACTGCAGGAACAGGTTCTGATACCACATCCTGAAAATGTATGGATGGTTGCGGCTTATTCAAATGAGCCTGATAAAGAAAACCCAAGCCACTGTTTGTTAATACTGTTTTCATATTACACCAGGATTCAGCCTGAGCAAGCCTGAAATTTCCTTTCCCGGATGAATCAATGTGAGCTAAATGCGTACAACCTTGGTGTAAAGAACATTTGAGGTTCATCAGATGCATTTTGCCTTGTGCCTTGACTTGTGCCTAGTCAGGGAAAAATATAGAAAGCCCTGCCCCAAAGATTTGGCACTGAGGGTCTCCACTAAACTATCTGCATTTACTGGAAATTTGGCTCTTCAAGCAGTCTGAGTTTTGTCAGGAGAAAGTTGGTGAGACACCCAGGATATACAAATGAAAGCCATTGTACAGGGTGGGCCATTTATATGGATACCCCTTCATAAAATGGGAATGGTTGGTGATATTAACTTCCTGTTTGTGGCACGTTAGTATATGTGAGGGGGGGAAACTTTTCAAGATGGGTGGTGGCCATTTTGAAGTCGGCCATTTTGGATCCAACTTTTTTTTTTTCAATAGGAAGAGGGTCATGTGACACATCAAACTTATTGGGAATTTCACAAGAAAAACAATGGTGTGCTTGGTTTTAACGTAACTTTATTCTGTCATGAGTTATTTACAAGTTTCTGACCACTTATAAAATGTGTTCAATGTGCTGCCCATTGTGCTGGATTATCAAGGCAACCCTCTTCTCCCACTCTTCACACACTGATAGCAACACCGCAGGAGAAATGCTAGCACAGGCTTCCAGTATCCGTAGTTTCAAGTGCTGCACATCTCGTATCTTCACAGCATAGACAATTGCCTTCAGATGACCCCAAAGATAAAAGTCTAAGGGGGTCAGATCGGGAGACCTTGGGGGCCATTCAACTGACCCACGACGACCAATCCGCTTTCCAGGAAACTGTTCATCTAGGAATGCTCGGACCTGACACCCATAATGTGGAGGAGCACCATCTTGCTGGACAAACTCAGGGAACGTGCCAGCTTCAGTGCATAAAGAGGGAAACACATCATCATGTAGCAATTTCACATATCCAGTGGCCTTGAGGTTTCCATTGATGAAGAATGGCCCCACTATTTTTGTACCCCATATACCACACCATACCATCGATTTTTTTGTTCCAACAGTCTTGGAGGGATCTGTCCAATGTGGGTTAGTGTCAGACCAATAGCGGTGGTTTTGTTTGTTAACTTCACCATTCACATAAAAGTTTGCCTCATCACTGAACAAAATCTTTTGCGTAAACTGAGGGTCCTGTTCCAATTTTTGTTTTGCCCATTCTGCAAATTCAGTGCGCCGATCTGAGTCATCACGTTGAGATGCTGCAGTAGCTGGAGTTTGTAAAGGGTGCCATTTGTGAGTAGCTAATATCCGCCGAAGGGATGTTCGACTAATGCCACTCTCCAGTGCTATGCTGTGGGCTCTTGCTGAATGAAGCTAGGACAGCCACTGATGTTGCTTCATTAGTGACAGTTTTCATGCGTCCACATTTTGGCAAATCCAACACTGAACCAGTTTCACGAAACTTAGCAAGCAGTTTGCTAACTGTAGCATAGGAGATGGGTGGTCTCGTAGGGTGTCTTGCATTGAAATCTGCTGCAATGACCCGGTTACTGCGTTCACCAGA
This sequence comes from Polypterus senegalus, assembly GCF_016835505.1. Classification (NCBI taxonomy): domain Eukaryota; kingdom Metazoa; phylum Chordata; class Cladistia; order Polypteriformes; family Polypteridae; genus Polypterus; species Polypterus senegalus. Next base: position 237,288,893 of record NC_053157.1, on the reverse strand, counting down.
CATCAACACAATTTCTATCCGCTCCTCACGTGTTAACCTCTGCGACATGTCAATGGCTGTACACAAAGAGAAACTTGTAAATAACTCATGACAGAATAAAGTTACGTTAAAACCAAGCACACCATTGTTTTTCTTGTGAAATTCCCAATAAGTTTGATGTGTCACATGACCCTCTTCCTATTGAAAAAACAAAAGTTGGATCCAAAATGGCCGACTTCTAAATGGCCACCATGGTCACCACCCATCTTGAAAAGTCCCCCACCCCTCACATATACTAATGTGCCACAAACAGGAAGTTAATATCACCAACCATTCCCATTTTATTAAGGTGTATCCATATAAATGGCCCACCCTGTACTTACCCTTTGATTATCTAGCGCCGTCCACCCACGTCTACCAATCTGAATGTCAGCTCTTTAAAGTTAAACTTGTTTTCTACGATCCCAGTTGTCATGTCTCAGGACTGGAGAAGGTCTTCAACAGTTGGGGATATAGTCAAACGCAGCAATGCAATCAAGTTCATTAAGATAGTAAGCCGCATTATCCTCCAAGTGAGCGACAGAAGCACTCTTGGAAACCTGGGTCAACCCAGAGCCTCTTCATGAACCCCTGTAGCTCTGGTGTGATCTCCCCTTTGCTCTCAGCAGGACCAGTCAGTGCAAACAGCATCATAGGCTCTGTCAGGGTTGTGAAACTCAATTTTGAGGGTTGCCAGGGTTCTTATGATTCTTGTCAGGGAGTCAATGGCATTGTAGATGATCAAGGGCTTGTACTCCTTGCAGGCCTCCAAGTTAAAGCCACCACTGTGGATTATCTTCATCTGCTTCACTATGGTGCTTTTTTCCTGAATTACTGGGGCCAAGGAGAAGAAGCTTGATCTCACGGCATTGCCGCTGACTCTCAGAGCGCAGGTTTCAGTCGATTCTGCGAGAATACTGAGCGGCCTCCTTTTCCTCCGAGCTTTGACGACATCTCATATTCCTCCTGAAAGAGAGTTAGAGAAAGAGAGAGAGTATGCGTGAAGGAGGCTGATGAAGCCGGGGCACGTTTAGCTCTGCTGTAAGTGAGTGGACAGCCTTGATGACAGGTGCTGCTTCCCAGTCATATACTGTACAATGCATTGCTGCTGCTGTCCTGCTCCTGACACACACAATGGCCTTCCAACTTGCTCCTAGCACAAGGTTGTCAGACTGCAGAGCTGTCAGTTAGTGCTTCTTCTTTTGGCCAATCTCATAGCATTTTGACATCCACCAAGCAAACTGTAGCACATTCATGTTAATGGAACAATTTGCCTCTCCTCTACTGTTCCACTGGAAACAGAAAATCCCTCTCCCTCCACCTCTGCATGGTTACTTCATGTCCTCTGTTCCAAAGGTGAGGTGCACACACTTATCCAGCCGGCTTCTGCTCGCCTTCCTGTATGCCTGCAAGAGAGGGAAGTGGCCATTAGCACGGCGATCTGTTTGGTGTGGAGAGGTGAGAGACACTTGACGGAGGCAAATCACATGCATAACAACAGAGCAGGAAAATAATCAGCAAATCTTAAGAAATATTGCTGGCGCCTTTTAGATAGATTTGTGCGTGACATAAATAAATAAAAGACACCCCTTTCTGAAATCCATACCACAAGGCAGCTATGCCTAGAAATATGACATTTGAATAATGGAACTTCAGCAATGTTGTTCTTTTATACATATATATTGAGGGCATGTCTTTTCAGAACTTTAACAGATAGATAGATATGTGTAAGGCACTATATGATAGATAGATAGATAGATAGATAGATAGATAGATAGATAGATAGATAGATAGATAGATAGATAGATAGATATGTGTAAGGCACTATATAATTAAAAGATAGATAGATATGTGTAAGGCACTATATAATTTAAAGATAGATAGATAGATATGTGTAAGGCACTATATAATTAAAAGATAGATAGATATGTGTAAGGCACTATATAATTTAAAGACAGATAGATAGATATGTGTAAGGCACTATATAATTTAAAGACAGATAGATAGATCTTTTTTTACCCTTTAGCCATAGGATAGCACCCTAAGTTCATAAACTCTGTTTCCCTAAGCTGATTTATGAAAACCCCTTTAATTTTAAATATGTATTTTTAGAGGATAAATTAGATTCCCTTAACTAATACCTACTCCCCAGTAATAAGATGCCAGCTGTTTCACAATTAGTAACTTGTAACACAATTCAAAATACAAATATGTTCCCAAAATATAACAAAATTTATTGACTAAATTAGAAAAATATCTAAAAAAAAAAAAACTATTTAAAGCTAAAACCAATCAAAATTCCCACAAATCATAGATTACAGAAATTAGAAAACTCACACAAATTGCAGTAAATTTACCCTTGAGCACAAATACCTATAAGTTCAGGCATTGTACTTAAACCTTCCAAATGTACTTTTAACTCTTTGCTTTTACCAACACTTAAAGCATCCCACTGAAAAACACAATAACCAAATCTATAATATGAGCAAACTTAATTACTGAAACCTCACTTTAACTTAACAACTTTAGGGGCCAAGACACACACACACACACACAAGCCAGCGGTCACAAAAATAAAAATAATTTTAACACAAATTCTCCTCGTTGCAGGCCTGGTCGACGCTCGGGAATGTGGTGGCCAAAAACGTTAAGGCCCATTCACTCTAACAAGCCAACATAAAAGGTCACAGTACTCACACATAAGCAGAGCGAATATCAGTGTCCATTGTCCAAACACAGCACTCCCTCACTGTGGAAAAAAAAATGATGGAGTTGCCCTGTAAGAAGGCAGGCTCACGGCAAAATGCTGCAAGCAAAAGGAGCTAGTCTATCCAAAATGGGGTGAAACTTGTTGTTTTTTCTCTTGTCCGAGGAGCTGCCAGGTTTTCCTTTGGTTAGCTGGAGCGCTATCCAAAGTATCCCATTCCTCTTCGCCGGCTAACTGTGCTAGTTCGCCTGTCTCGCACAACTCCACAACACCTTTTTATTTATTTTTTTTTTTTTTACGACCGTTTCTTCGTGTCCTCGTGTCCAGCAAGTTCTCGTGTCTATACCACCCGGAGCACAAAAGCCTCCGAAAATAAACGTAATATCCAAACTCTTTTTTTTTTGTTTTTTTCAAAGTCTCTGTGTAGTCATTCTTTTATCCAAGTATGAGCCCCACCTGTCCTCTCGCCCACTCACTCACATTACAGAAACACTGACATAACTAAATAATAATTCATATATATATATATATATATATATATATATATATATATATATATATATATATATATATATATATATATATATATAATAATGTAATCTCTGCTTTTAATAGGTTTCTTTATTGTATTTTTATCCCCCACTGCTCACTTGTTTAATGGATTATTTATTTATTTTATTACTGCCCCCTGTTTTTGGTTTTGTTTTTAATTCTTTTTAATAAAAGCACAGGACACTTTTTACACCATCCCCTTGCTCCTCGTGTGATTTCTCCCCATTGGCCAGCTTATTCGCTCATAGCTGTCAAGGGTGTTGGTTTCAAGAGGATCCCAAATGTGAAGAGGGGGGGCCTGGATAGACCCGCATTGTTCATAATGCTTTCCACCCAATTCAGATTTGATTCATTGTTCTCTTGAAGCAAGCCCACCTTGGAATGGGGTTAGTTTTACACCTTAGGTCGGCGGCTTAAGTCAGTAAATTACTTTAAGAACAAAATGTCAGTTTGCACCTCTAAGGGTTGGGTGGGTTGCAGTGCCTGGATCCACTCCCTTTTTTCATATAATAAATATTATATATATTTTTTAATATTATATGTATTTTGTATAATAAGTACACCTTCAGACCCTGAGGTTGTGGGTTTAGATCCCACTGCTGCCACCACGGTGTGACCCTGAGTGAGTCACCTGACCTGCCAGGGCTGCAACTGAGAGCTGTAGGCAGCTGTAAGTCACAAAGGTGTCACTCAAGTAAGAAACAATAATAATAATAATAATAATAATAATAATAATATCAGCTTACCAATAGACCTCCGAGCCAATTTAAACCTGATCCGCCCGATTGTTCAATAGGCCAGTGTTAGCATAAGTTTAATGTGTCCCTGTGCAAATCTCTCTTATAAATCTGCTTTTCTCTGCTCACATGCGCAGCTGACACAGAGCCAGATTACGCACAGCGGCTCACCACATTCAAGTGCTATGTGACAGACAGCAGCAACTGGACAGCGCGCCGTCGGACTACAGCTGCTGTGTGTTATTTCTCTCTGTTAACTCAGCATGGAATAGTATCCTCGTTTAAGCCCCATTGCCTTGTTTGGAATTACATGTTCGCCTAAGTAGGGGGGCCTTGCACGTGGGGAAGACCGTAAAAAGTTTTAGCACGTTGCCCAGCACTCCTTCGAAGGCAACGGGCTGATGGGAAATACCGTCATTGTTTCCTGAAAGAGCCTCCCAGTGCACCGCCGACATCGACAGGCTCTACGCCTCGGGGCCCCCCACTCCCGGCTTCCTTCGTCTGATATGCAGTGTAAGCCGACATTAAACAAAGCAAAGTTATTTCTCAGACGTGATTTCTTTCCGCCGTACGAGTGGTATCGGCTGTTTATATTCTATCCATATAGATTCGGGATCTGTAACACGCCGCCATTACGGATAGAACTCCTTCCCAGGGAGCTGGCGCCCTCTGCTGGACACAGTCAGGTATACCAACATTTCTTTTTTTTTTTTCTTTCTTCATCTCAGTCTTTGGGTAAAGTAATTCTTACCAGAGGGCATTCATAACTTCAGCCCCATTAGAATCGCTTAAACGATGGAATTTTACTGACATGTGGATTCGCAAAGGACTCGTATCACCTGGGGTTCTTTATTTTTACAGACTTTTTTCACAAACGGTAAAAGTTTCTGTAATTTTTTTTTTTTAACTGGGATGCGAATAGTTACTGATGAGATTAACCCTTAACTACTCGCACTGGAGTATTTTGTAGCCCAATGTCAGTTATTTTTTGAACCCACCGATAGCATCCGCCATCTCTCCTAAACTTGATTCACTACAAGTCCAGAGTCGCGATGACTTCACTCCAGCCGGTTTTACGAGCGGATGCCCTGTCGCCAGTTCCATATGGTGGCTTTGGTCCTACATTATGTACTTACTTAACGATGAGATGTTGATCTGGCAATGACTTCCTCCACAAAATTCATTCAAGAGCTGAAGTGACATGTGACACGAGTGCAAATCCTGCAGTGGATCAAAGTGTGGCGGGTGACGAATGAGCACGGGAGAAGTGCGTCAGGTTTACTTTCAGATAGTACTAGACTGGACTATCCTATTCAGTAATACGCTATTAAGTTGCATTAAAAACATGGTGAATTGAAAACGATTGCAATATTTTATATTACAACCTCACAGCGTGCATAGAAATAGCCATTTTAACACAGGGTGCTTAAAGTACAACAGTACTTGTGAGATGAGAAATGGTACGAGTAGTTAAGGGTTAAACTGTCAGGTCCATCCATCCATTGTCTAACCCGCTATATCCTAACTAAAGGGTCACGGGGGTCTGCTGAGCCAATCCCAGCCAAACACAGGGCGCAAAACAGGAAAGAAACCCAGGCAGGGTGCCAGCACACCACAGGGCATGCACACACACCAAGCACACACTAGGGACAATTTAGAATCGCCAATGCATCTAACCTGCATGTCTTTGGACTGTGGGAGGAAACAACTGTCAGGTCCTCCGGTAAGAATTACTTTACCACATCTTTCTATGAAACTCTTCATTTCCGAATAGGACTTTCAGCAGGTGACGCTGCTGCTATGCAGTAAGGAGATTGTAAGTTGGCTTCCCGGGTCATTACATAGAAATGCAATGTGTTACTATTTATTATCCATCCATCCATTTTCTAACCCGCTGAATCCGAATACAGGGTCACGGGGGTCTGCTGGAGCCAATCCCAGCTAACACAGGGCACAAGGCAGGAACCAATCCAGGGCAGGGTGCCAACCCACCACAGACTATTTATTATTATTAATAATAATATGATTATTATTATCTATCCATCCATTATCCAACCCGCTAAATCCTAACTACAGGGTCACAGGGGGTCTGCTGGAGCCAATCCCAGCCAACATGGGGTGCAAGGAAGGAAACAAACCCTGGGCAGGGTGCCAGCCCAGCCCATTATTATTATTATTATTATTATTATTATTATTATTAACCACTCTATAGATCCTCCTTTGAATAGTGTCTGTCTGTTCTTCTTGGTGGTCTGTATGGAGTGTTTCCCCACATACACAAAGGTGACTTAAAAAAATTGGATACTGGTGAGTGGACCATGTGATGCATTAACGGTCTGTCCAAAATAATAATAATTATATATATATATAATATAACGTTTCTATAGTGCTTTTCTCCCCCTTTGCACAGTGAGTGGGCAGCTACTTCAACCACCACTAATGTGCAGCACCCACTTGGATGATGTGATGGCAGCCATTTTGGTGCAACTCCTTTCGCCACACATGAGCAGTTTAGATGATGAAGTGGTGAGAGATAGTTAGCCAATCAGAGACAGGGGGTGATTAGGGGGCCAGGTTGACCAGGTCATGGTCATGCCAGGACATCGGGATACGCCCTACTCTTTAGGAAAAAAATAAGTTTCCTGCCTTTCACCCGGTGCTGCCAGGGCAGGCTCCAGACCGTTTCCACTCTTAATTTGTTTAAGCAGAGCGTCTGTTACATTGGAGACATTTACAGCCCTAAATCCCATCTGTCCATTCATTTTACAGTCGTCTTAAGCAAACCCGAGTCGTGATTTCAACTATAATGGACCCTGGGCAGACCGGCAGTCCGTCACAAAGCACACACGAGCAGGTGTCAGTTTAGGGGTCTCCATTCAGCCCGACCTGCATGACATTCAGATGTGAGGGTGTGGACAGTAGGGGGCGCTCTGGGTCCCCAAAAACCCAACGTAAACAGACACAGACACAATTTAAAAGGGCAACGCGTCTTTCTGTGCATGGGATACTCTTTCCCCCAAGAGTTTCCCACCACGGCCACAAGTCCACGTATGCAATAAGCCCAAGTCTCGGCACAATAAAGCCCTCTTTTCTACCTTCTCTCTTTATCACTGTCTTTCATCCACCTTCCAACTGACTCTGGCTCATCAATGTGAACCAGACAGTCCCTTTTATTTTAGCTGCCCTGGAAATGCTTCCAAACATCTGCCCGTGTGATCTATCAAAGCTTTCAGGTGAGGTAGAAACCCCATGCCACATGGCTCCTCTCTCCTTGCAGCACCCCCTGTTGGCACCCAACATGGCGGAGTTAAAGAACTCCATGTCCCATGGTGCCCTGTGGGAATCCATAGCATTACTGCAACCCAGGAAAGCTGCCATCTAGTGTTCTGGAGGTGGCAGTGCCCTGAAGAAGCTGTCTTCCCCCCATCCTCCGATTACTTGGGCATCCCAGCCGGGTTGGGCTGCTGGCCGTCCCTTACAAGGTGAAGAATTGAGTACCTGGAGAGATACAGAGGAGAACATGCAAACTGTACAGAGGTCAGCTGGGTGTGCAATTCAAGTCAAGGATCCATTATTCCTTTAGGAATTGTTCTCCCTCCATCCAGTAGATGGCAGCATAGCTACTTTTCAAAGTATATGCCATCCCATAATAACCTTGACATTTCAGTTCATGAATATACAGACAAGAAGCCTAAATGTATCATCTCTCTCTCTCTCTCTCTCTCTCTCTCTCTCTCTCTCTCTCTCTCTCTCCCTCTGTCTTTGCCTTCCTGTATCATAGACTGAGTGACGTTTGATTAAACATTCAGAGGAGCTATTGAGTCACACGAGCACCGAGAAGACGTCCGTAGAGGTGAAAGAGAAGAGGAGACGTGGGAGGCGTTCATCTTGAATGTGTCAGAACAGACACTGAGGAGTTCAGTCAACAACAACGGTGGGTATTCAAACAGCAGGATGAGCCATTTGACACAGGATTCAGTGTTAATGTCTGTGGTGCGCCATCTGTTGAAGGACATGCAATGCATATGCCTCTGTTATATGCCATTTGGTATGGGATTCATAAAAGCTGTGTTAATATTTGTGGTGCGCCTTCTGTTGGAATGATAAATGCAATGCATATGTCTCTATTATATGTCACTTGGTATGGGATTCATAAAAGCTGTGTTAGTATTTGTGGTGCGCCATCTGTTGGAGTGACAGAATGCATTTTATCACTACAAATATTTGTAATATGCAATCTGTTGGAATGACAAATGCAATGCATTTTATTATTACAAATATCTGTGATTCGCCATTTGTTGGAATGATAAATGCAGTGCATAAGCATAAGCAGCATATGGTGGAAAATAAGGAGTAACCTGGAGAGGGTGCCAGCCCATCACAGGGATCACTTGGGTGTCAGCAGTCACTTGTGTGCTTAGATTGAAGTTGGTTTGATGATGTTGTGTTAGTTTTATAGGGGGGCAAAGAGGTTTTTGTGTGTGATGGTGATTGTGCCTCCATTGTGAAAGAGGAATTCCATTAACAGAGGAGTCACGGAAAAAACTTTACCAGCTGGAAGTACAGAGAGAGTGAAGAGAAGAAGTGTGAGGAGTCCATCTTGAACACTGATGGGGTCAGTTAATTACACGGTGGGTACTCACACAGAAGGATGAGCCTTCAGGTACAAACGCACCTGTTCAGGACCTGCTAGCCATCCCACCATTATGACAGTCCCTTAATTGAGTTCAGGGTTTCTTAGGCCACAAGCAGAATGGGGTTGGAGATAAGAAGTAACCTGTAGAGGGTGCCAGTGCACCACAGGACCCACTCGGCAGGGCCGGATTTGGACTTGATAAGGCCCTAAGCTATTTGAGACATGGGGCCCCTTATAAGTCCAGATATTCTATGCAAGTGCCAAATATGATTTGTTTTGGGGGGCCCCAAGAAGGCGGGGGCCCTAAGCTATAGCTTGTGTAGCTTATACGTAAATTCTGCACTGCCACTCAGCTATCACTGGTCAGATTATTGTTGAACCCACTTGTGTTTTATGATGCAGGAGAATAAGTGGAGGACTGAAAGCAAAACTTCTGCTCACGTGTGACCAGCAGAGAATGAGAAACAAGCCTTCAGAAGATGTGTGGAAAATGAAGTGTGAGTGGGATAACCCGGTGGGAATGTCCGATAGGTTTGTCGTTGTGTTTACCAGTTGTAGACTTTAATACTGTATGGGGGTTCAGAGCAGGAAGGGTAAGATGAGGACAGAGTGGTGCTGAGTGCTGCTGCTTGATGGTTCCAGCATCCTGATTTCAAATCCCAGTCACGGTCCCAGTTTGTGTGTTCCCCTCTGAGGGTCTTCCTCCATTCTGTACGTGATGGTTATAGAACATGTGAGGTGTCACTGGGGACAGCAGGTGGAGAAAACAAGAATGAAGGTGATAACCGCACTTTACTCAGACCTGAAGGAGGCTGAGGACCTGGAAAAGAAAACCCGATGTGAAAATCAGAATCGTGATAGACAGGGAGGAAAAGTTCTGAAGACGATAAAATCAAAGGACTTTAAGTTGTTACTGTTTTCAAGGCACAGTCTGCGATCTCCAAAGCTGGCAAGTTTGTGGTGCCAACTGAAGTAGCGTTGTGTAAAAGATGCCACGGTGTGCAGACTCTGAAGACGACTCACCCGTCACATCACAGGAGTTGCTCAAAATTATAATAGTTAACATAATAAAACCAAAATGGCGCTGCAGTATCTTAAACCAAACTTTTTGATAAAACACAACTATAAAGGAGATACCCAACCTGAAATGTTCCTTGACACACCCAACCTGTTGTGAACTGGCGACACTCATGTAGTGAAAAGCGTGTGAGGCTTCCAAGAACATCCACAGGACCATCCAGGACCTTCACTGACATGAAATGGTTCACGATGAGCAGGGTGTGAATTTATAAACTCTGCTCCTCTTTCCCTGTTCTTGTCTTTGTCTTGCTCAGCTGGACGTGCTCTCCATATCAAGAAGGTCTTCACTTCAGAGAACTTCTTAAGCTGAAACGGAAGTTTCACAGCATTTCAGATCTCTCATGAAAAGCTCATTTAGTTCGCTTGTCTTTCATTTAGTTAACCCTGAATCACGCTCGTTGTTTTTGACGACTTTATGAATTCATTCTGTCTCTTTTAATTTCACAGGGACTCTCCTTCCTTCTTCTCATTTCCACGTGTGAGTGAGGTGAATAATGGGCCGGGGCTCCCCAGTTGAGAAGGGGGGGTCTTAGAAGAGAAGAGCCGACAGTTGGGGGGTCAGAGAAGAGTTTTACACGGAGTATGGCCTCGGTCAAACAGGAAGGCACGAACCAACGACTGGCACACATTAAAGAAGAGGACTGTGAGTCGGGTGCGCCAGAGGGTGTGTGCGTGAAGGTGGAGGACTGCGAAGAAAGCATTTCAGTTTTTAAAGAGGAGGAGTGCAAGGAGGAGTCTGCTGAGGTTAAAGTCGAGGACCTGAAAGATTTCTCATTTGGCCTTGCACTGCAAAAACGTGAAGCTGGCCCCATTTTCAAGCGAGATGTGTGTGAAGAATCTGTTAACAATTTGCAGCCCTGGGTCACTAATACTGGACAACTGGCTACCGTGGAGATTTCTGTGCAAGTAAAATCTGAGTTATCGGAACGTGAGGAGAAAATTACTGAAGGAGACGGAAGAAAAGCAGAAGAGCAGCTGGGAAAAAGTAAGTCATGCGATTAAATAGAACAGGAACTTTACAAATTCTAACAGGGGCTCTGTTGGTGAGTCAGTAGATTGAAATAAGAGTGGGAGTCATGATTTGATTGAATTGGAATAAAGACACCCTGGAGCATGTTAATTTGAAAAGAAAAATAGCTTATCTAGTAAATAATAATTTGGAAAAGTTTGGGTGAATGCATAAAAATGTAAAGTGACCAGCACATGACTTCTACTACACCAACCAGTGATGTTTGCTAGGCTAATATCATTATATTTAATGTAAATGACAGTAAAAGTCATATTTTAGTATAACATCTCCATGTCTTAAATTGTGTTATGCCTAATAGCAACATTTATTTCTGTAGCATATTCTCATACAAAGGGTGTAGCTCAAAATTTTATATATATATATATATATAAATAATAAAATCCTTACTCTAGTGCACTAAACTGGAGCGATTTTACTCAAGCCAGTGGGTTTCTCTCATTTTCCAATGCTGTGCCCACCTTCCTATCGGCTCACTGGCTCTGTTTTGAGCTGTCATGTCCCGACCTCCTCGTAGACATCTACTCTCAAAAATGGATTCCTTGGAGTTTCCCCCACTCACAATCCTCTTGTTAATCTGATTATTATATAATGCACATCTTCAAAATATGTTGGGGAAAGTTCATTTATTCGGTGTACACTTAGGAATATTATGGTAAGTTTGTGAGCCCTAAGTACATCTGATCCAATTGAAGGTTTTGGGGAGGACGGCCAAAGCCTATCTTAGCAGTTTGAGACATGAGGTGGCAGTCCATCTCGGGGCCAATTCAAACCACACAGTCACACGGTATCACTTCCGAGTCACCAGGTCACCTAACCTGCATCTTCTTGCTGATTTGGCGTAACTTGAGTAAGACCCATAAGGACAAGGACAGTCCGTGCAAAATCCACATGGACAACAACTGAGTGTAGGATTTGACCTCAGAACATTTGCACAATTAGGCAGCTGTGCTAAACGCTTATCATCCTGACTTCAAGTGCATGTTTTTTACTTTTAGTACAGATTAAGTTCTTAAAGCGTATAAATATTATTAAGTAAATCTCAACAAAACAATTAAAACCTTAACTTCATGTCTACGTTGTATTTACTGATCATCTGCCCCCCCCCCAGTCCACCTCTATTCTTCTACATTGCATCAGAATTGAGGTGTTTGTGAGTCGTTACACAGGAATTAGACAAAGCTCTGAGGAGTCCATCATTGAAGTGGGCTCCTCCACTGCAGGGTCCTGTTAAAGATTAAGGGGACAGAAACGAGAGAAACAATAAGAAAATAAGACATAGTGGGGACAGTGAAAATAACTAAAAGTGACAATAGTGACCACCGGACATAGAGGGGCTTGAACTTGAGTCTGGGTGAATCCACTTGAAAGTATCAACTTCATGACCTCCTCCTCTTATCAGATGTCCTTCCAGTTCCCCCATTTTCTTAACCTGGAGCCTCTGACAGCTTTGAACTCAGCAAAAGAATGGATGCCAGTCCACTGCAGGGCACTCTGGCACACACATCGCCAATCAGCCACACCTGACAATGATTACCACAGTAGCTATGGTGAGAACCAGGGCGGTGTGGTGTAGTGGGAAAGGCTGCAAACCCTGAAGTTGTGGGTTCAAATCCCACGACTGACACCACTCGGTGACCCTGAGCAGTCACTTCACCTGCCTGAGCTGCAATTAGAAAACCAAAAGCAATGGAACCAATTGTATCATAAATGTTGTAAGTCGCCCTGGATAAAGGCGTGAGTCAAATAAATAAATGTAAATGTAAGAGACTCAAAACTTCCTTGAAGAAAAACTATATACAGTATAAATGATACAATTTACAGCACTTTCTTTTATTTAACGTGAAATACTCCTCTGCAGATAGAATGCAGTTGCCCCAATGCTTCATCAATTCCTGGAAAAGTTTCCTGTACCCTTCCCTTTATTCCTGTGGCCAGAGCCTCCAGTATGTTATTTCACGGATTAAAATCCTCTTCTCTTCACTCTCAATTATCATTTTGGGAACAAAACAAGTCCCCATTAGTGATACCTGGCCAATGTAGGGGTGCGCAAATCAACAAGCACATTGTTTTTAGTCGAATCGTGTTATGTACAGGCTGGCCGTCATGATACGACGCCACTGCTTCAGGCGTTTATTCCCTGATGTTAACCTGCAAACAACTCAGCAGTTCAGTGTAATGTTGCTGCTTACCAATAGAAATCTTTATCAGTAACTCAGTTATTGTCAACAGACGTGATCATCGTCATCTTGGCGTTCCTAATGACCCGACACTCTTTTATTCAGCTTGGAGTTAAAAATCACAAGAAGACTGAAGGGTAAATGTCAGAAATCTGCTCTCGGTCAAATCAGCACAATGTCACTTGGCGGGCTCACTAACAAGTCTGTAGGCACACGACACTGAGTGGCATAGTCGATAACTACATGCTACTCCCACACTAGTAACTCATCCTGAGAATTTTGGGTCCCCTCACCCCAGTGTAGTTTTGAGATATGAAAAGCAAGACAGCAGGAGAAGATACAAAGTCCATACACAGAGCGGCCAGAGCAGGAAGGACACCTCAGTGTGAGGCAGCAACTCCAGCCAGTGTGCTGTAACTTTGTCACAGTATTGAACTGGTTTAAAAATATTTAACTTGACTGATTTGTGTCATTGCAGATTTACAGGAGAAAGAAAGCATCTCTGCATCTTCATTTGCTCAGACCTCTCTTCTGGACTGTGAGAAGATGAAGAAACCAACCAGTGGATCAGAATACTTGACCCCAGCCTCTTCCCAGTGTAGTTCACTTCATGCTACTACAGTAGCACAGACGGAGGACATAAAACTTGTCAACAAGAAGTGAGTAAATACATCCAAGTTCAAACTGGAGAAAAACTTTACTGTTGTTTGGAATGTGGCAAACAATTCTTACACAAAAGTAGCCTACGTAAGCATAAGAAGCTTCACACTGGTGAGAAACCTTATAGTTGTGCTGAATGTGGCAAATGTTTCTTAGAGAGAAATAATCTTAATATCCACATGACAGTTCATACCGGAGAAAAACCTTATTGCTGTCCCGAATGTGGCAAACGATTCTCACGAATTCACAGTCTTCAGATCCACACAAGAATCCACACTGGAGAAAAACCTTATTGCTGTCCCGAATGTGGCAAACGATTTTATGACCGTAGTCGTTTACAGAAGCACACACGAACTCACACTGGAGAGAAACCATATGTCTGTTCTGAATGTGGGAAGAGGCTCTCCAACAGTAGCAGTTTTTGGAAGCACAAGCGCATTCATACTGGAGAGAAGCCATACGTCTGCTCTAAATGTGGCGAACGCTTTTCCAGCAATACTGCTCTTTTAAATCACGCCAAAATTCATGCAGGAGAAACACCTGAATGTGACCAGCAAGTCTTAGCCAGTAATGACTTTCATGTTCTTGAAGGAACCCACCCAAATGAGAAACCTCATAGCAGTTCTGAGTGTGACAAACATTTCTCAGACAGCAGCAGTCTGAACAGACACATGAGGATTCACACTGGAAAGACTCTCCATTCTTGTCCAGAATGTGGGAAAAGATTCTTAAAAATACACCTTCTTAAATGTCATATCAGAATTCATAATGGAGAGAAACCTTTTGGCTGTTCCGAGTGTGGCAAACAATTCTCTCTCAATAGTAGCTTAAGGACACACATACGAATTCATACAGGAGAGAAGCCATATTGCTGCACTCATTGCGGAAAAAGATTTTCCAACAGTAGCGGCTTTCGGAATCACACAAGAACTCATACTGGAGAGAAGCCGTATGTCTGTTCTGAATGTGGAAAAAGCTATACAAATAAGACGAGTCTTAATATCCATACCAAAAGTCACACTGGAGAGAAACCGTATTGCTGTTCAGAATGTGGAAAAAGCTACAGAAGTAAAAGGAGTCTTTCTAACCATACCAAAAGTCACACTGGGGAGAAACCTCATTGTTGTTTGGAATGTGGCAAGCGATTCTTACACCTCCCTCATCTTTATAACCATAGAAAAATTCATACTGGAGAGAAGCCTCATTGCTGTTCAGTTTGTGGGAAGAGATTCTTACAAAGATCCAACCTTCAACAACATATCCAAACTCACACTGGAGAGAAACCTCATTGTTGTTTGGAATGTGGCAAGCGATTTTCATACCTCCATAGTCTATATAAACATAGAGGAATTCATACCGGAGAGAAGCCTCATTGTTGTTCAGAATGCGGGAAGAGATTCTTAAGAAGAGGCTACCTTCAGCAACATATTCGAATTCATACTGGAGAGAAACCTTATTGTTGTTCTGAGTGTGGTAAGCAATTCTCAAGCAGCAGTAACCTTTATAGCCATAAAAGAATTCATACTGGTGAGAAACAGCATGGCTGTTCTGAATGTGGCAAGCGTTTTTTGAACAACGCCAGTCTTAATAGCCACATGAAAATTCACACTGGAGAGAAACCCTATGGTTGTTCAGAATGTGGCAAACGATTCTCACAAAGAAACAGTCTTCAGATCCACACAAGACTTCACCACACTGGAGAAAAACCTTTTTCCTGCTCGGAGTGTGGGAAAAGTTTCTGTGACAGCAGGCATCTTCTGAACCATGTGCGAATTCACACTGGGGAGAAGCCATATTGCTGTTCTGAATGTGGAAAAGGGTTCATGTGGAGAAACAACTTTAGGAGGCATGCACAGACTCATACTGGAGAGAAACTGTTTTGCTGTCCTGAATGTGGGAAAAAATATTCTTTCAGTAGCAGCTTATTGAGGCACAGACGAATTCATAGAGGAAACCCCGTTGTAAACATGGCAGAGAATTTTTCCACTGACCCTACAAACACAGAAAAAGTGAAAGAAGACATCACTGCTGTTCCAAATGAGGATGATAATTCTCATTTAAAGTAGTTGACAAGTATGCTGGAATTCATAGCAGAGAGAAGGCTTATGGTGATGAATGTGGCAAATAGTGCTTAGATGTAAGGTTACCATTGTGGAGATACTTTACTGTTGTCTGAAATATGGAAAACAATTCCCACACAGCAGAAGTCTTTATAAACCTTGAAGATTTTCTTTTTTTTTTTTATTTACTGTGATGAAATCTTATTTTTATCCTGAATGTGGTAAACGATTCTTATGCAACAGAGGCATTCGTAGCCATGAACAAATGCATACTGGTGGTAAACGCCATAGTTGTTCTGAATATGGCAAGCGACTCTCCTGCATCAGCTTTCTTTGGAGCACAGAAGAGTTCCCACTGGAATGTGAAGACATAAAAAATAAAAAAGTACCAAAAAATACAGTTGAAGGTATGCCAGGTGTGGGACAAACCAACAAACTCAGGGGTCCATAGAACTAATGAAACAAGAACTTCTAGGCCCGTCTTAACATCCTACCAATCTGTTTAACCCCACATGAATTACAATAGGAAGTTTTGTTAGGAATCACACAGTGACTACACTAAGCCATTACTGTAAATCTGACAGCAGTACAGCATCATGTCAAGACCAAAGGGTGCAGTTCACTCCTGTTTGATGATAAGCCGTTGGGAGACGTTAACCCCTCAGAGAAACCATACTGGTGTTGTGAAAGCGGCAAGCAGTTTGAAGGACAAGTAGCTGCTTCAGACTCCGAACAATGTACTGCCATACAGGAACTGGTCTTTGCACCACTGCTCTGCCATTAAATAGTGAATAATACAGGACAGACTGGCCTTGCCCATTTATTTTTTTTTTTTTTCTTCTTTTTTCATGGTTTGGCACACAATTCTGGTGTTTAAGAAGCAGCTTGCCAGACCCTCGTAACTTTATCTCCAGTGTTGGCTCTCACCATAGGATCTCATCGGATTGTAGTTTCCGGATTTCATCTGCTCAAACTGATCAATCACAAGCAGACTTACAGCCAGAGATGTCTCCTTTTCAAGGAACTAAAAACAATCACCTAATGATTAGCAACCTTCATGGAGTGACAAACCTTTGCAGCAGTTGTTAACCAAAAGACCAGGCTTATCTGTACTCGGGAAACCCATTGCAACATGTCCACTCCCACCTTTAGAGCCCACTGCAAGCACCAGCTCTATAGGATCAGTGACCTCAGCCTGGCCGTAACTCTGCTCCATGGCAGGTCACCAAGTCTTAACAAAGGCCGGAGTGATCCCTTTTATTCTAAAGAGTGAGCTATACTAGACTGTAGCGAGTGAACGGCCATCAGTGCCAGAGTTAGGTGAGGGTACCACCAGTACAGACCTTAAAGTGAGGTGCGTGAGCAAGAAATGGACCAGACACAAAGCCACACATCCATCTTGATGAAGAAAGGAGACGACTGAGCAGCGAATACCCAGCAGATGTTCATTTAATGCCTGAAAATGAGGTCCGTGGTGTTTGAAACATCAACTCAAAGGACTCCACCAAAGAGAAAAAGGGCAAGAGCTCCTGAACAAAAGAAGTCAAAGTGCGCTTAACCTCCTTTCATGGTGCCGGAGAAAGACAACTCCAGTAGGAGAAAAAAGCACATTGGAGTCGTCACGACCCAAACCATAAGTACACCCAACTTAGATTCTGGGAACTCTTAATTATAATTTAGTAGTTAGGATAAAGCCAGCTCACGACTTCTGGATATGTGGTAAACACTGGAACTGAACAGTGATAACCCCTTCTGAGGGATCCATTCATGACGCTTAGAAGCTTCTTTCCCTAAATTGAGTGGGAAATTTCAGAGTCGCGTCTCACTCACACACACACACTGAGGACCCGAGTGAGGGGTAACCCAGCATAAACCAGGAGTGCGCAAAGCAGAGTGCAGACGCTAGAAATGTGATATGCTAGCTAAAGAACTAATCCCTCAGTGACCACATTAAGTGCAGGATCAGAATTCATAAGTTGGGTGCCTTTTCCAAATGGAGAGAAACTAAGCTAACATGTTTTGTATTGTTTATTACTGTCCTTTGTCTGTACAAACATATAGCAATAATCTATTATGCTTATGTTATGAATAAAATGCATTGTTTGGTTTATTGCAGCAAACGAATTTGTTTTTTACCACGTCGACCACAATGCAGTCGAGACAGTCTAAGCTGTTTACTGTGAGTTTTTGTCAGTTGATGGCTTAAATGTTGTATAAGACCTCCTTGCAGGTCTGGTGTCCTTGGCTGGAAGGGGAAACGGAGGTCCCTCACACACACCACAGCGATACAAACACCAGAGCACAGAATGAGCAAATGACATTACTGTGCTGTGGTAAAAACTTACAACAAAAGGACAAAGCTGAAAAAGGCTAGTGTGATGATGAGATAATGTGGATGTAAAGTACGATTAAATTCACAGCGCAGTGCAAACCAACAGGAAGTGCCACCCACAAGTTGAACAGGGTAACCAGGCATTGGCATGCAATTCTTTTCTTCAATATAATTACTAATTGTGCCATCCATCTAAGACGAGATGAAATCTAAGTAATTGACATTGACCTAAGTGTTAACGTTTACTGTGCACCATGAAATGTGCAGGTCTCTGTTATATGCCATTTGCTATTGGATTTGTAAAAGCAGTTTTAATGTGAGTGATGCACCATCTGTTGGAATAACAAATGCAATGCATATATCTCTGTTATATGCCATTTGGTATCGGGTTTGTAAAAGCAGTGCTAATGTTAGTGAGGTGCCATCTACTGGAATGATAAATGCAGTGCATTTTATTACTAAAAATAAATGTAACACACCGTCTGTTGGAATGACAAATTCAATTCATACATCCATCCATCCATTATCCATTTTCTAACCCGCTGAATCCGAATAGGGTCACGGGGGTCTGCTGGAGCCAAACCCAGCCAACACAGGGCACAAGGCAGGAACCAATCCCGGGCAGGGTGCCAACCCACAGCAGGACACACACAAACACACCCACACACCAAGCACACACTAGGGCCAATTTAGAATCACCAATCCACCTAACCTGCATGTCTTTGGATTGCGGGAGGAAACCGGAGCGCCCGGAGGAGAACATGCAAACGGGGAGAACATGCAAACTCCACGCAGGGAAGACCCGGGAAGTGAACCCGGGTCACCTAACTGCGAGGCAGCAGCGCTACCACTGCGCCACCGTGCCGCCACCCATCCATTATCCAACCTGCTATATCCTAACTACAGGGTCACTGGGGTCTGCTGGAGCCAATCCCAGCCAACACAGGGCGCAAGACAGGAAACAAACCCTAGGCAGGGCATACACACGCACCAAGCACACACTAGGGACAATGTAGAATCGCCAATGCACTTAACCTGCATGTCTTTGGTCTGTGGTTGGAAACCCACATAGACACGGGGAGAACATGCAAACTCCACACAGGAAGGACCCAGGAAGCGAACCCAGGTCTCCTAACTGCGAGGCAGCAGCGCTATCCACTGTGCTACCGTACCGCCCACAATTCATACATCTCTCTTATAATATACATTTGGTATGGGAATCATAAAAAATGCGGAGTGGTGGCTCTGAGTCTAAGGATATATGCTGGCATCTGGAAGGTTGCTGGTTTGAATCCCCATTACTACCAAAAGAGATCCTACTCTTGTGGCCCCTTAAGCAAGGCCCTTAATCTGTAATTGCTCCAGGGGTGTTGTGCAATGGCTGACACTGCACTTTGCCCCCAAGGGGTATGCAAAAACTAACAAATTCCTAATACAAGAAATTGTATAAAGCGAAATATAGAACAAAAAAAAAGAAAACATTGTTAATATTTTATGATGCACCATCTGTTGGAATAATAAATGCAATGCATATGTCTCTGTAATATGCCATTTGGTATTAGATTTTTAAAAGCAGTGCTAATGTTAGTGATGTGCCATCTACTGGAATGACAAATGCAATGCATTTTATTACTAATGCAATGCACATGTTTTTCTTGTATGCATTTAGTATGGGGGTCACAAAAGCAGTGTTAATGTTTGAGATGTACCATCTGTTGGAATGACAAACGCAATACATACAGTACGTCTCTGTCATGTGTAATTTCATAGTGGATTCATTAAAGCGGCACTAATGTTTGTGTAGTGCCATCTGTTGGAATAACAAGTGCAATGCATACATCTGTCTTGTATGCATTTGGTGTGGGAGTCATAAAAAGGCAGAGTGGTGGCTCTGATGCTCAAATATGTGCTGGTATTGGCAGGTTGCTTGTTTTGAATACTTGTTACTGCCAAAAGAGATTCTACTCTCCCCTTAAGCAAGACCCTTAACCTGAAATTGTTCCAGGGGTGCTGTATAATGGCTGACCCTGCGCTCTGCCCCCAAGGGCTATGCAAAAACTAACAAATTCCTAATGCAAGAAATTGTATAAGGCAAAATAAAGAACAAAAAAACATTGTTAATGTGATGCACCATCTGTTGGAATAATAAATGCAATGCATATGTCTCTGTTATATGCCATTTGGTACTGGATTTGTAAAACCAGTTAGTGAAGTGCCATCTATTGGAATGGTATATGCAATGCATTTTATTACTAAAAAATGTTACACACCATCTGTTGGAATGGCAAATGTAATGCATGTGTCTCTCTCATATGCCATTTGGTATGGGGTTCTTAAAAGCAGTGTTAAAGCATGTGATGTGCTATCTGTTTGATTGACAAATGCATAGCATGTGTTGCTGTTATATGCCATTTGGTATGGGATTTGCAAAAGCAGCATTGATATTTGTGATGTGCCATCTGTTGGAATGACAAATCCAATGCCTTTTATTACTAAAAATGTTTGTGATGTGACATCATTTAGAATGACAGAGATGGACACACAGAGAGACACACAAACACTTATCCTTTTATGAAGGTGGATAGATTTTTGGAGGAGTCACAAAATTAGTTTCTGATATGATTTACTTTCTGAAATTTAAGGAGTTATTTGTGCTGTATGTCAATGCCATCTTGACTTGCGTGCTGTGATCAAAATAGTTTTTTTTTTTTTTTAAGTTGTTGTTCTTACCCTCCTAAAATTGGACACTTTAATAAGCACACAAGGAGTGAAAATGAAGAGGATGCACCATAAACGAGGGGCGGGTGTGCGAGGTATTTAAATGAATTGAGTAAATGACAAAGTACGAAAACTCAACAGATATTGAATTTGAAACAGTCAGTCATCATGCCAGCTGTGAAAATCAGAAAACTGGCCTTTTATCAACCGTATGGTGCACCTCTGAGAAGAACTGATTGGAAACATTTGTGATAATCTGCGTTTCATTTATATATTGCTATTTTTCTTCTTCTTAATTAGTAGCCATGTATCTCAGTAATGAGAAACCAAATGAGTCGTCCCCTGACTAGAAGGAAATCCCGCGGCCGTCCAGGTTCGGAGTTGCCCTGTGCATTCTATCTTCTCCAGTCCTTCCATCTTATGGGTGTCTGTCACACACTTTAATGAGACATTGCCTTGGGGGGCTTGATGGTCTTCTTTTGTCTGAATTATTCAGTGTTCTTGTATCAGGTCAGATATTTTTTCTTTCTTTATCATTTTGAGCTTGTATATTTGCATAGTCTGCGGTGGGTTGGCACCCTGCCCAGGATTGGTTCCTGCCTTGTGCCCTGTGTTGACTGGGATTGGCTCCAGCAGACCCCTGTGACCCTGTATTCGGATTCAGCGGGTTGGAAAATGGATGGATGGATATTTGTATAGTAGGTGAATTGATCTTCTAATTACAATAATGGATATTCAACGTAAAGTGCATTCATTTTGAAGTAACATTTATGAGCACTGGGGGCTGGAGATGGAGGAATTCATTCAAAACTCTACCGAACGCTGAAAAGGACTGGTAGATTTTTTTTCCTCAGCCTGAACCTGCCACCATGTTCCTCTGATGCTACTCCACACCATGCAGGTCTTTTAGACTTCCACATGCCCAGACTGCTTCATCCTGATACCTGTGCCCACACACCACTGGCCTTGCCTCACACATTCACCCAGGGGTCACCCAGGCTTGCCCACGGCCCAACGCCCAGGACGGTCTTTAGCAGCAGAAACACGCAGTCAATGTGCTTTTTGAGTGCTCTTTGTGTGTGTGTGTGTGTGTGTGTGTGTGTGTGTGTGTGTGTGTGTGATCCCCATAGCAGGTCCTGCCAGGGTGTTTTGTGGCCAGCTTTACCTCACTTCCTCTCTCATCCTGAGAGCACCTGAGAAGTGTCTCCCTCTCTGGGCTGGACCCAGGGGTGTTACACTCCATTGCCTTGGTGAACTCTGAATCTGTTAAGATTAGCGGAGAAAGTTCAATACACGGCCGATGGGATGAGCCCAGCTGGACCTACCGCTTCTGCATCAGGTCCACGTCAGACCCCAGTGCCGTCCGCAAATAGAGGGGGAAGACGACGACTCCAGGATGCTGGCCACAGTAGGCGTCTCCAGTCATAACGTTTAATGTTTGTCTTCTTTTTCCCATTTGAATGTTTTCTGTTTTAAATTGGACATTTTCAGTGGTGGTTAAGTCTTTGAAACTTGAAGAACAGCATTCATTTATACTGGGATTTGGTGCCAACTGAGGACCCACAAGGCATTGATTTACGTATTCATTTATTTGATCATTTGCTTATTTATTTTTTATATTTATTTGTTCGTTTATTTATTTATTTATTTATTTGCTCATTTGCTTATTTATTATTATGCTCGTTTATTTATTTGTTTGTTTATTTATGTATTTGTTTGTTTATTTATTTATTTTCTCATTTGCTTATTTATTATTATGCTCGTTTATTTATTTGTTTGTTTATTTATGTATTTGTTTGTTTATTTATTTATTTGTTTGTTTATTTATTTGCTCATTTGCTTATTTATCTGTTTGTTTGCTTATTTGACAATTTATTTATTTATTTGTTTTTTTATTTGCTTATTGATTTATTTATTTGTTTATTTATTTATTTGCTTGTTTATGTATTTATTTATTTGCTCATTTGCTTATTTATTTGTTTGTGTGCTTGTTTGCCTCTTTATTTATTTATTTGCTCTTGTTTATTTTTTTAGTCTTTTTTTTTTTCTTACCTTATACACACTCTTGTGTTGTTCTCTTCTTCTTCATCTTGACCTTCCTCCTCTTCTTCTTCTCTTCTGGTCAGATCCAATTTGCCCTCACGGCAGTGTGACATCTTCAGTTTTTCTCACTTTCTGTCACAACGGAGTGGCCATCAATTCTGTGAAAACTGACACTTTTGTCGAGACATTTCCGAACCCAGAAATGACCGTTAGGAATGCCAGGACCTTGTAGCCCGAGTGAAAAGACTAAGCAGGTTCGAGTGGTTTGCTAATGCAGTTTAGAAAGGTTTCTCTAATAACCAATCCACTTATTCTGGATAAGCTGAGGGAGTTGGCCATTAGGACACTGGAGGAATGGCTGCTGAGAATGGGGCTTTGCAGTCACGTGTGAATAGGAAAGTTATTTAAAGTAAAGTAGTAAAGGATACCATATTTTAAAATCAACTTAAGGGTAGCTTATTTAAATAAATCAACTACTATCAAAAACATAATTTCTGTTGTATCCAAACTTTTGACTGGTAAGGTATGTAAGTGACCCCTACACCCTACTCAAGACAAACGAACTTAATAACTTTCTTGCTTGGAGTAATATTTGCACCCTAAAAATGCATCAAAACCAATAAAAGTATTTGTTAACTGGAATCCTGCTTAAATGTCATGTGCTAAATATGAATAAATATGTGATGCTTAGAAAAATATATTGCTCTTGTTCAGTTCAGAATAACACTTGCGCTGAGGTATCTGTGTTGAGCTCCCTTGGTACAGTTAAAATAAATAAATAAATAAAACTCTGAATCATCCAGAATTCCGTCTGACGTTCATGTATCAAACCAAATGCTAAGCAGATCCTGTTTAATGTTAAGTTATGAACACAACCGCCTGCGCCGAGTCCCTGCGTTGTAATTGTGCGCTCTGTGCTTTAAGTAGGGTTTGGACGGCTGCGCAGACGCTCATGGGAATTGTAGTTTATGTTAATTCAAAAGGCCGTCAATATAAAAACCGAATCGGAGGAAACGGGGGGGCTTGTTCACTTGTCTGTTCACTTATCCATCTCAAGCAGCAGAAGAACATTTTATTTATTTGTTTGTTTGTTTGTTTGTTTGTTTAAATTGCGAGTTACAGACCGAGGAATTTGTCTTGCCATCGGGTACAAAGGACAGCAGTGAGCATTCACGGCATTCATGTTCATCTGGAAACAGTCTTAAAAAAAGAGGTCTGACTGAATCGTATTTTTGAGAAAGCAGTTAATAGAAGAGGGGTATTCCATCACGCATGATTTACACCAAATGAACCCTTTATTATATTTTGAGATCCAGAGACGTCGTTTACAATTGGGAACCTTTAGAACTGTGTATTTATCGTCTCTTGGGGAGGAGTCATCCTGGGGCGCCCGACTTAATTTTGCTCGTCATTGTAAATAGCTGTTGTGAACTCAAATCGAGAAAGACGGGGAAAAGAATGGGGGTGATCAGAAAGGAGAGCCCCTCTTAATGCGTTAATGCGCAGAGTGAAACAGAAACAAAGAAAAAAAAAATCTTTCAGTAATCCTTCCCGATATGGATAAACGGTGATTTGGTCCCAGCTGCGGACCTCCAGAGATCCACTCTATGGCTGCAGGTTATAGCTTTATAATATATTAGCCTGGTTATACTATGGTTAAGATTACAGTTGTGGGAAAAGTTATCTGACTCAAGCCAAGAAAACCAAGGAAAAAAATAACTACAGTCCAATTACTGAATCGCGGCGCTCGGGAGGTCTGTAGCTTCATTCTTCTCGATTTGGCGGAGCAGGAGAGGAATCGTCGCTCAAGTTCTTTTGATCAGAATGACGGCTTTAACTGTCGCTCCTTGGTTTAATCCCCGCACGTGGATGTGAAGTCAGGAATCTTAACGTCGTGGGGCCTGTGAGCGGTCCAGGCCTTGGGAGAGAACAAGCGCAGTATTATTGCCATGCACAGCCACGCATTACATGCCGCGCTGACATCGGTTTAACGGCGATACGTCTACACGCTCGCCATATTGGAGCGGTCCTATCTGCTTTTAGACTTAGATAGATAGATAGATAGATAGATAGATAGATACTTTATTAATCCCAAGGGGAAATTCACATAATCCAGCAGCAGTATACTGATACAAAGAAACAATAATAAATTAAATAGTAATAAAAATGAAAAAAATTAAAATAAAATTAAAGTCTTTTACGCATGCGTAGAGGCACACAAAGTCTTTATATCAACATCAGTTGTAGCGTTCTAATTTCTCAAATACTTTCACAAACGTAACTGAATTATACTGAGATTTCTAAGAATTAGATGTATGGACATTATTTTTGTAATTTCAGTGGTGTATTTTGTTGTAAAACTTTTGTTATTAAAAGCTACAAGAAGCAGTGACGGTATGAGCCACATTAATATGTTCAGTTTTCTTGAGACACAAGAACTGTACAGAAAATAATATGACACATCTTCAGCAAACAGAACAAGGAGTTCTAGTAATAATAATAATAAAAATAATAATAGAAAGCTAGAAGTAATACTGATTTAATTAATATTCTGATTCTCCCATGTGGAAAATAATTTTAACTTGACAGAAACAACGAGCAGCTCAATACAGTGAAGTCTCTCTGTCTTGCAGATGTCTGGTTCCGATTTAGAGCATAAGATATATAGATAGATAGATATGAAAGGCACTATATAATAGTTAGATAGATCGATAGATTGATAGTTATGAATGGCACTATATAAAAGATAGTTAGATAGACTGACAGATAGATGTGAAAGGCACTATATAATACACAGATAGATAGATATGAATGGCACTATATAATAGATAGAATAGATATGAGTTACACTATATGATAGATAGAAATGAAATGCACTATATAGTAGATAGAGAGATATGAAAGGCACTGTATAATAGATAGATAGATAGATTGCTATGAATTGCACTATATAATAGATAGATATGAATGGCACTATATAATAGATAGATATGAATGGCACTACATAATAGATAGATAGATAGATATGAATGGCACTATATAATAGATATGAATGGCACTAAATAATAGATAGATAGATATGAAAGGCACTATATAATAGATAGATATGAATGGCACTATATAATAGATAGATAGATGTGAAAGGCACTATATAATAGATTATATAGATAGATAGATAGATAAATAGATGAGTGAAAGGCACTATATAATAATATGAATGGCACTATATAATAGATAGATGGATATGAATGGCACTATATAATAGATATGAATGGCACTATATAATAGATAAATAGATAGATATGAAAGGCACTATATAATAGATAGATAGATAGATAAATAGATGAGTGAATGGCACTATATAATAGATAGATAGATATGAATGGCACTATATAATAGATATGAATGGCACTATATAATAGATAAATAGATAGATATGAATGGCACTATATAATAGATAGATAGATGTGAAAGGCACTATATAATAGATTATATAGATAGATAGATAGATAAATAGATGAGTGAATGGCACTATATAATAGATAGATGGATATGAATGGCACTATATAATAGATATGAATGGCACTATATAATAGATAAATAGATAGATATGAAAGGCACTATATAATAGATAGATAGATAGATAATAAATAGATGAGTGAAAGGCACTATATAATAGATAGATAGATAGATAGATGGATATGAAAGGCACTATATGATAGATATGAAAGGCACTATATAATAGATAGATAGATAGATAGATAGATAGATAGATATGAAAGGTACTATATAATAGATAGATAGATATATAGATATGAAAGGTGCAATTTAACACATAGATACATAGATTGACTCATTCCTCTCCGTCAGGCATTCATCCATTTGTGCCTCTTTTCTAAGTTTAATTTTTATTTGACTATTTATAATGCACCTTGGCCCACACATTTATAGAAGAATATAAAAATATACTACGCTCTAGAAATGTTTCCTATTGTTAGCCTGCGATGGACTTGCGCCCCCTCGAGGTGCTGCCTTGCCCCCTAGGCTTGCTGGGTTCTCCTCCAGCTGCCTCGTGACATTGCTCAGTCAAGTCAAGTCAAGTTGAGGAGCAGGCACTGGTACAGCGCGTTGCCGCACCCACTACACGATGAAACAGCTCGGGATCCTGGTTGGCAACCCCCCAGGCATACACGCTGTCCAGTCCTACCCTTCGGAAATGACCTTCTATCTACCACAGCCAGATGTTATGTGTGTGTCCCCTTGTCCTGGTCCAGCCACGTGGGTCCCCAACAATGAGGATTTTACGAGCTGGATCACGTGTCCATAGTGTCGTAACTGACGCTCCCTCACAATGCAGGTCATGTGCCTCATTCGGGACTCCATGAACAACCGCTCATTCAACACAAAGTTAAACCAACGGTACCCAAGTATTTTCCGTAGAGACACTGTACCAAGGGAGTCCAGTCTTCGTCTCAGGTTACTGGATAGCGTCCATGTCTCGCAACCATATAGTAAGACAGGAAGCTCCTGGACAATAAAAACTTGGACCTTCGTTCTTTTGCAGAGATATCCGGAGCGCCACGCAAACTTTCCCAGCGACCTCATGACCCTCCATGCTCTCCCAATCCGTCTACTGACTTAATAGGAAGATTCTCTCTCTCTCTCTCTCTCTCTCTCTGTCGATCTTGACTTTGCTCAGGACAAAGCGAATTTAGAAGATGGATAGATGAATGCCGTTACCGTGATCACTATCTTTACTTCAAATCCATTTTAGCATCCCACGAGGTGGAGCCTGTCCCACCAGCCATGAGCAGGGTGTCGTCAGAACCTCGCATAGCCTCATTATGAACTTCTCTTTTGGTATTTCTAGAGACGAGGCGTTTTAAAACAGTTCTGAATTTGCGCAGTAGATGGCAGCATCACACCTGTTTTCCCCACACTGAGTCGCGTGTTGATGACTCGACTTCTTCCACTTTGTTTTCTTCCCCCAGCAGACGGCTGGGACTGCCGTACGAGTTACGTGTCTGCATTTGCACAAACAAAAGCGAGCAGGAAAAATCAGGAGAAAAAGCGAAAGAGCATCGAAAGAGGTGGAGGAGGAGAGTCGATGAGCATCGAACTGGGATGAGAGGTGAGACCCCCGAGTGAGACAGGAGAGGAGAAGAGCGAGCAAAGGAAAGTAAGTAAGGGCTGACAGAAAGACGAAGATAGCAAGGGGGGGGAATCTGAGAGGAGGAGCAAGGAGCGGCTATCCCATTGGCACGGGTCAGAGAGAGAGAGAGAGAGAGAGAGAGAGAGAGAGAGAGAGAGAGAGAGAGAGAGAGACGCTTCAGTCTGCCAGGTCCGCCCGCCCTCAGTTTGGTGGTAAACGGCGGCACCCCACTCGCTCCACGCCTTTTTCTTCGCCCCCGTTCGCACACACTGAGGCCCCACACCGCAGCGTTAGCGACTCGTCCCGTCATTGACATCCAGACCGAGTTTCTAGTTCGAGATCTTCTAGTTGGAAGTTCCACGAGAACTTTCTTCCAAGTCGCATGCACAATAAGGTTAGTCGGACATTTTCGCACGCTCATCATATTTAATGCAGTAATAAGGATAGAGCCGGCTTTACCATTCGAGAGACCAAAGTAGTCACCTAGAAGTTAGGGGCAGGCAGCGATACGGTGAACTGCCACACCTACCACGGGACAAACCAACTCAGGATCTCAGATTCGGACCCGAGTGCAGTCATGCGACGGGTGACACCTCAGCACCGCACTGGTTCAGCTGGTTTGGAACAGTAGGAGGTTTTTTAATGGCACTCGAGAGATTAAACCCCAGGTTTTTCCCTGCAGGTCGGAGGGCCTACATGGGGGTGCTGGATGAAGATTAACGTCATACCCAGTACACCTAGTGGAGCAAAATTGGGACTTAGAGTCTGTCCTGCTTAAAAAAAAAAAAAAAAGGTCCAGTCCCCTAACTTACACAAACACGACCCCAAGATAGTTAAACTCCACCACAGGAGAGAGCACCTCATCCCCAACTTGGAGAGGACACTCTACCCTTTTCTGACTGACCTTAGACTTGGAGGTGTTGATCCTCATCTCAGCCATCAGTAAATCAGCCACACCAGCTCAATGTCCCTACAGTCAGTTTTGTTCCCCAAGGCCACAATGCCCCAGACCAGTATGGCTCCACCCACAGAAGGACAGCCCCATGTTCCTTATTTGGGCTGTGGGTAAAGGCCCGACCACCAGGCCCTCAAAGACAAACCTGCCCCGATGCTCAGCTCCAAGGTGAGGGGCTCTGGTTCCCCTTTACTGGGTAAGGTCATTAGCTCCTTCGTAATTCTTCTCATTAAGGTCATGTGAGCCGCACTTAGCCTGGTCCCTCTGGTCCTTCACCTCTTTGGTGACTCTACCAGGGCAGTTGCCCCTGATGACATTGCTGCTGGGGTCATTGGGGCACACAATCTGCTCCTCCACAATAGGGTGACGATTCACGGAGGAGATAATGAATGTTATATTAGAGGAATTTCACCTGCGCACAATCAGGGTCATTGGATGAAGAGATGGACGTAAGTGAAGGAAAACGTTTATCTGCAATTACAACACTGCAAGTATCCAAACACAAGAATTACTTACAACAGTGGTTCTCAACCTGTGGGGGGCACAAAGTAACAAAAAGGGGGGCGCGAAGATGTGAAAAAAAAAAAAACAAGAATCAAAAACATGAAAAATACATCTATTGAAACCAAAGCAAATTAACTTAAACTACATTCTGATACTAGAACAATAAATACTGTATAGAGTTAGATAAATGTCGATAAAAGTTAAGTAGGTATAATAAAATACAGTGGTGTGAAAAACTATTTGCCCCCTTCCTGATTTCTTATTCTTTTGCATGTTTGTCACACAAAATGTTTCTGATCATCTAACACATTTAACCATTAGTCAAATATAACACAAGTAAACACAAAATGCAGTTTTTAAATGATGGTTTTTATTATTTAGGGAGAAAAAATCCAAACCTACATGGCCCTGTGTGAAAAAGTAATTGCCCCCTGAACCTAATAACTGGTTGGGCCATCCTTAGCAGCAATAACTGCAATCAAGCGTTTGCGATAACTTGCAATGAGTCTTTTACAGCGCTCTGGAGGAATTTTGGCCCACTCATCTTTGCAGAATTGTTGTAATTCAGCTTTATTTGAGGGTTTTCTAGCATGAACCGCCTTTTTAAGGTCATGCCATAGCATCTCAATTGGATTCAGGTCAGGACTTTGACTAGGCCACTCCAAAGTCTTCATTTTGTTTTTCTTCAGCCATTCAGAGGTGGATTTGCTGGTTTGTTTTGGGTCATTGTCCTGTTGCAGCACCCAAGATCGCTTCAGCTTGAGTTGACGAACAGATGGCCGGACATTCTCCTTCAGGATTTTTGGTAGACAGTAGAATTCATGGTTCCATCTATCACAGCAAGCCTTCCAGGTCCTGAAGCAGCAAAACAACCCCAGACCATCACACTACCACCACCATATTTTACTGTTGGTATGATGTTCTTTATCTGAAATGCTGTGTTCCTTTTACGCCAGATGTAATGGGACATTTGCCTTCCAAAAAGTTCAACTTTTGTCTCATCAGTCCACAAGGTATTTTCCCAAAAGTCTTGGCAATCATTGAGATGTTTCTTAGCAAAATTGAGACGAGTCCTAATGTTCTTTTGCTTAACAGTGGTTTGCGTCTTGGAAATCTGCCATGCAGGCCGTTTTTGCAGGCCAGTCTCTTTCTTATGGTGGAGTCGTGAACACTGACCTTAATTGAGGCAAGTGAGGCCTGCAGTTCTTTAGACGTTGTCCTGGGGTCTTTTGAGACTTCTCAGGTGAGTCGTCTCTGCGCTCTTGGGGTAATTTTGGTCGGCCGGCCACTTCTGGGAAGGCTCACCACTGTTCCATGTTTGTGCCATTTGTGGATAATGGCTCTCACTGTGGTTTGCTGGAGTCCCAAAGCTTTAGAAATGGCTTTATAACCTTTACCAGACTGATAGATCTCAATGACTTCTGTTCTCATTTGTTCCTGAATTTCTTTGGATCTTGGCATGATGTCTAGCTTTTGAGGTGCTTTTGGTCTACTTCTCTGTGTCAGGCAGCTCCTATTGAAGTGATTTCTTGATTGAAACAGGAGTGGCAGTAATCAGGCCTGGAGGTGGCTATGGAAATTGAACTCAGGTGTCATACACCACAGTTAGGTGATTTTTAACAAGGGGGCAATTACTTTTTCACACAGGGCCATGTAGGTTTGGATCTAAATAATAAAAACCTTCATTTAAAAACTGCATTTTGTATTTACTTGTGTTATATTTGACTAATGGTTAAATGTGTTTGATGATCAGAAACATTTTGTGTGACAAACATGCAAAAGAATAAGAAATCAGGAAGGGGGCAAATAGTTTTTCACACCACTGTATGCATTGATAATATATCATTAATTAAAAAAGAACAAATTGGTATTAGTGAGCTCCTTTCAAAAAAACGTTAGGGGGGCGCGATTAAAACTTATGAAAACCCGGGTCGCAAATACGTAAAGGCTGAGAAACGCTGACTTACAAGCGAAGCTGTAGGGTTACGACAACTGTAGCCACTAAAGCGTCGAATGAGCTTCTTCATCGCTGCTACTCTTCTGCTCATGTTTATTTATTTATTTATTTATTTATTTATTTATTTTTCAATACACATTCCAGTAAGGGCAACACGATGACAGTGAGGAGTGCTGCCTGATCAAAGATCCGGCGTCCTCCAGTCACAGTCTGAACCTGTTGCTGTCACTATGGAGCTGGCAGGGTGACAGCCTGGGATGGACCTTAAAGTTTCAGGCAGAGTTAGATCTCAAGGCTGAAAGTCTGGGATGGGGAGCGACATTTGTGGTGGAGTTATACATTTTGGGCAGGAATGAATGTCTGAGGCGGAGCTGGATGTTTGTGGGCAGGACTTGATCATCAGGATGGAGTTGAAGTCTTTGGGTGGGACAAAATGTTTGGGATGAGACAAGATGTTTAGAGTGTGCCTGAATGTTTCAGATGGGACTGCATGTCTTGGACAGGGCATAAGAAATAAGACAAGATGTTTGAGGTAAGGCTGAACATCTTGACTGGGACTGAATGTTTGGCGTGGACTGAGGTGGGGCCGAATGTTTGGGACAGGACTGGACATTTGAGGTGGGGCTTCACTTTGTAGCAATCACAAGATATGGGCACGCGATTCCTACACTTCACAACCCAAAGGGAAGTGGACGATAATAGAAGGTTAAAGTAGCATTACCGTATTCGGTCCTCGGCCCCTCTTGTCCCCTTATATAACTGGCAAAAGAAAGTGGGACTGAAAAATCTATTGACATTTACTGTTAACATTTACTTGCTCGGTGCCTGAGTGCTCATTAGTGAACCCCATTCCCTGACGCCCTACCCAGCGCCCAAATCGTAATCCCCAGTTTGATGTAGACAATAAGCAAAAAAAAACTGTTCTCCGAAAACGGCACAAAAGAAAAATTTACTTTGTCCACATATAAGTAAACAATAAATCCTGCAGTTCAGTTCCTTCCGTAGGGCAGGAGGAAAACACAACAGTCCTCTGGCGAAACGGCTTCTCCGCGGACTATCACGAAGAAATGCAGATTCAGGAATCTGACTCGCCAGACGGGAGCACCCGGGGAACACCAGCACCTGGCCTCTTCTCGGGGATTCGTCACCAGATTATTTCTCCGGGGTGGCCACCCACAAATAGCAGACGTCCCCGAGTGAAGAAAGATCCCGAATGATCCTTTGAGCGTGGATAGTCTCCGCCTTGCCTTCAGCCTTTTCCTTCCTTTTTTTTTTTCTTCCCTCCTGCCTTGATCCGCCATTCCCCTTTAAATAGAAAAAGTTTCCCACCGAAACATCCTTGCCCCTCTCGGTTGTTATGGAAACCTCACGCCGGCAACAGGCAGCTGGAATGTTTACCGGGCGGGGTCCTCCCAGCACTGGGACGTCACCAAAGAAGCCTGAAGGGCTTACTGAAGTCCGTACTGACCCCTACTTCTCTCTTCTGTTTCTTTTTCCGGTTTCTTTGTGGTGACCTGCGCCACCACCATCTACTCAAAGCTTCATGATGCTCCAACAATGAATGGATGGATTAAAAGGCAGAAGTCTACATGACCATCATCATCAAGCCCTTTCCGTGAGGACCCTAAATCCAAAGAGGACTGTTTCATTTATATTAGGTAGAATGCCCAGAGAGGGGACTGGGCGGTCTCATGGTCTGGAATCCCTGCAGGTTTTATTTTTTTCTCCAGCCGTCTGGAGTTTTTTTTTCCCACCTGGCCATTGGATCTTACTCTTATTCGATGTTAATTAATGTTGACTTATTTTGCTTTCTCATTGTGACTTTTATTTTTCTATTCTTTATTATGTAAAGCACTTTGAGCTACTGTTTGTATGAAAATGTGCTATAGAAATAAATGTTGTTATTTACAAACACCCTTCCAGCCAACATAATAAAGTGACAGACAGTCCAGGAGGCCAACCCGACTGTCAAGTTATGTAGCCTTGCTACAACTTTAGGGATGAAGTTGAATGCTGTGTGCAGAAAGGAATGCTTGAGGCAGGGATGGAGGTTCAGGATGGAGTTGAATGCTTTGGGTGGGACAAAATGTTTGGGACGGGACTAGATGACTGGGGAAGAACTGGAAGTTTGTGATGGGACAAGATGTTTAGGGTGTGCCTGAATGTTTCAGGTGGGACTGAATGTCTGGGACAAGATAATTAGAATACACAACGGGCGATCGGAAAATCGACAGTCCACCTTATGAGAAGGATTTAGGAGCCATTGAATTGATTGGCAAAAACGGATTCAGTGAGGTTATCAGAAATAAACTTGACGCATTAGGATTAGAGGTTAAGACGGAAGTAAAAAACTTAGGGGTCACCGTTGACTGTAACCTGAATTTTAAATCGCATATTCATCAGACCACTAGGACAGCATTTTTTCACTTAAGAAACATAGCAAAAGTTAGACCTCTTATATCATTGAAAGATGCTGAGAAATTAGTTCACGCGTTTGTTTTCAGTCGACTAGATTACTGTAACGCACTCCTCTCAGGACTACCCAAAAAAGACATAAATCACTTGCAACGAGTGCAGAATGCAGCTGCTAGAATCCTAACAAGGAAAAGAAAATCTGAGCACATCACCCCAGTTTTAATGTCACTACACTGGTTACCTGTGTCATTCAGGATTGACTTTAAAATACTGCTTATGGTTTATTAAGCCTTAAATAATCAGCTCCAACTTATATATCGGAATGTCTGACACCTTATATTCCAAATCGTAACCTCAGATCCTTAAATGAGTGTCTTCTTAGAATTCCAAGAACAAAACTTAAAAGAAGTGGTGAGGCGGGCGGCCTTCTGCTGTTATGCACCTAAAATCTGGAATAGAAATTCGCCAGGCTGATACAGTAGAGCACTTTAAACACTGCTGACAACACATTACTTTAACATGGCCTTCTCATAACTTCACTTTATCTTAATCCTGATACTCCAATTTATCATAATAACTATTCATGGTGGCTCTAAAATCCGTACGGACCCCAACTCTCTCTTCTGTTTCTTTTTCCGGTTTCTCTGTGGTGGCGGCCTGCGCCACCTCCACCTACTCAAAGCACCATGATGCCCCAGCATTGATGGACTAAAAGCCAGAAGTCCACGTGATCATCATTATCATCATCATCAAATCCTTCCGTGAAAACCCTAAATCCAAAGAGGACTGTTTCATTTATGTTAGGTAGAATGCCCAGAGGGGACTGGGCGGTCTCATGGCCTGGAATCCCTGCAGATTTTATTTTTTTCTCCGGCCGTCTGGAGTTTTTTTTTTGTTTTTTCTGTCCCCCCTGGCCATTGGACCTTACTCTTATTCTATGTTAATTAATGTTGACTTATTTTATTTTCTTACTGTGTCTCTTATTTTTCTATTCTTCATTATGTAAAGCACTTTGAGCTACATTTTTTTGTATGAAAATGTGTTATATAAATAAATGTTGTTGTTGTCATAGTGGACTCTAAGCTATCAACTTCCCAACAGTGTTCAGAAGCCATTAAGAAGGCTAACAGAATGTCAGGTTATATAGCGCCTTGATGTGTGGAGTACAAGTCACAGGAGGTTCTGCTCAACCTTTATAATGCACTGGTGAGGCCTCATTTGGAGTCCTGTGTGCAGTTTTGGTCTCCAGGCTACAAAAAGGACATAGCAGCACTAGAGAAGGTCCAGAGAAGAGCGACTAGGCTGATTCCAGGGCTACAGGGGTTGAATTATGAGGAAAGATTAAAAGAGCTGAGCCTTTACAGTTTAAGCAAAAGAAGATTAAGAGTTGACATGAGTGAAGTGTTTAAAATTCTGAAGGGAATTAGTACAGTGGATCGAGACTTGTATTTTAAAATGAGTTCATCAAGAACACGGGGACACAGTTGGAAACTTGTGAAGGGTAAATTTCACACAAACATTAGGAAGTTTTTCTTTACACAAAGAACGATAGACACTTGGAATAAGAGACCAAGTAGTGTGGTAGACAGTAAGATGTTAGGGACTTTCAAAACTCGACTTGATGTTTTCTTGGAGGAAATAAGTGGATAGGACTGGCGAGCTTTGTTGGGCTGAATGGCCTGTTCTCGTCTAGAGTCTTCTAATGTTCTAATTAGTAAGTAATGGATTAAAAACAATTAGAACACCTGGAAATGTAGAATGAAAATTTGAGGTAGGGCTGAACATCTTGAGTAGGACTGAATGTTTGGGGTGGAATTTCTGGGGTAGGGCTGAATGTTTGGGACAGGACTGGGCATTTGAGGTGGGGCTTCACTTTAAGGATGAAGTTGAAGTTGTTGTGGGCAGGAATGCATGTTTGAGGCAGAGCTGAATGTTTGATTGGTGCAGGGCTGGACGTTCAGGATGGAGTTGAATATTTTGGGCAGGACTAGATGATTGAGGCAGACATCTCATTTTGGGCGGGGCTGGACATTTCAGGAGGAACTGAGTGTTTGGTGTGGAAGTAGATGGCTAGGGTGTGGTTGAATGTCTGGGGCGAGGCTGAGTGTTTGATATCAGACTGGAGGTTTAAGGTATAGGCACTCCGGTTTCCTCCCACAATCCAAAGACATGCAGGTTAGGTGGATTGGCGATTCTAAATTGGCCCTGGTGTGTGCTTGGTGTGTGGGTGTGTTTGTGTGTGTCCTGCAGTGGGTTGGCACCCTGCCCAGGATTGGTTCCTGCCTTGTGCCCTGTGTTGGCTGGGATTGGCTCCAGCAGACCCCCGTGACCCTGTATTCAGATTCAGCGGGTTAGAAAATGGATGGATGGGTTTAAGGTATAGATGGATGTTTTGAATGGGACTGAATGTTTGAGGCAGAGCTGTACATTTAGGACTGGACTGCATTTCCGTGGCAGGGCTGAATGTTTGGGAAGGGAGTGGATATTTGAGGTGGACCTGGGCATTTGGGTTGGAGTTGAATATTTGGGGCACAGGACTGGGGTATTTGTGTTGGGGCTGGAGGTTTGAGATGGGGGCTTGATGTTTGGGACAGAGTTAAATATTTGGGACAAGACTAGATGTTGAAGGCAGAAATGTAGTCTGGAGACAGACGAGATACAATACAACACATACAGGCAAAACATTTCAGTACACCCCATATGTGGCAGTGCTACAAACGTGTAGCTGTGTTAAATGTGCTACTGTCTGTAAATACAGCTGACTTGATTTGACTTGACCAGAAATACTTGCAGGTCAGGTGTTAAATAAGAGCCCTCTGCTTGGTCCTGGGAGCTTGGAGTCATGGGAGGAGGTGGACAACACTTGATTTGGACAAGCAGAGGGAAGCAGACGGAGCACAGAAAGAGTGACTGATGACCCTACCAGACCTGTAAAGTTGTGCATTGTTGTAAATTAAAGCACTGGATTTGAACCCAGGACCGTGTGTGTGAGTGTGAAGACGTTCCAGGGGTCTGGAGTGCTGTCATGCCCCCTACAGGCCATAAGCGACTCAATACCTGGTTGTGTTTTCTTTGACGTGTCTTTCTGTTGCTTTCGCTGCAGTTGAGGTGTGGCCTATCAATTTGTCACGTGGCTGAGATGGTGGCCTTTGGATCTTTTGCCACTGTGTGAGCACTGGCCTTGAGTAGACCTGTCCTGCCCGTATGCGGTGGTTCAAAGTGATAAAAAAGACTGAATTTTGTTTTAAACTTTCTTCACTTTTTCCAGGTTCTTGTCCTTAATAATAAATAAAATACATTTAATTCATATAGCGCCTTTCCCATGTCTCAGTCATCTGGACTTGGTGTCCTAATCGAGTTGGTTTTTGCTCCACATCTACCAAGAGCTTCTGAGGTTCGGGTTTCCCTGCATTTCAAATCTCTCATGCAAACAAAGTGATAAAAATCTAACTTAAACCTGAAATCGCTCAGTGTTTTTCATCACCTATCTCATTTTTATTTCTTTTTTCCACAGGGGAGCCTCCTTCCCAGGTCACATGGCCACGGAGTTGGGGGTCTAATGTCCTCCAGTTTAGGTCCGTCCATGTGAGAAGGGAATCTCGGAGTAGAAGAGTAAATGCTTTTGGGGGAAGAGAAGAGTTTTCCACGGAGCAGAGGATGACATGGAGGCATGCGTTAAAGAAGAGGACTGTGAGTGGGGTGCACTCGAGCCACTGTGTGTGAAGCTGGAGGACTGTGAGGGATGTATTTGCCTTGTTAAAGAGGAGTCTGAATGGGGGGCCAATGAGGTTAAAGATGAGGATTCTAAGGAGTTCCCAGTTACCCTTGAACTGCCTAACCATGAAACTGGCAATGCCTTCAAGCAAGACCGTTATGTAGGAGCTCACTCCAGTTTACAAAATGTGGGGCAACAGGCAACACAGCAAGCGAAATCTGAGATATGTGGACTGGAAGAGAAAGACAGTGAAGGAGAAGAGCAGCAGCCATCTGGGAGCGCTGGAATGAGTAAGTCATAGGATTAAATGGGAAAGAAAGTAGAAATTCTGACCGTGACTGTCATGGTGTTCTTAGTAGGTGGACATGAGAGGTGACTGTGACTGGATTAGAACAGACAGCAACTACTCAGGGGTGTGGTGACTTAAAATATCCAATCTAATAAATAAGACTGTCAGGTCCTTGGGTCCTTAACAGATAAAACTGGCAGACCCCCAGGTCCTTGATAGAGGGACCGAGGCCAGTGGGGACACAGTGGTACTCTCTGATAAAACTAAAAGGACAATTTATTGTTCAATAAACAGCTAAAAACAGGTCCAACGTGTGAATGTAGCAAAAAAGGTGAAAAAACAGTAGCTTTTAAAACATACTAAAAACGCACAATAAATATCTCAAGCAAAAAAAAGTAAAAAAATTAATGGGACAATTGCATCTACCCATTTATCGTTCCAACTGTGCCCTGCACTTCCTGCACATTCTGCCCCTGACGGGTTCGTGCGGCCACAAGCAACTCTGGACGTCTTGTCCCTGACTCAGCTTGTCCTCTCTCCCCTTCTTCCTAATTTCCCTACAGGCTTGTATGCGTTCCTCTAGTTATCAGCTGACAAGGGATCTGGTCACCCCTGCCCGTGTCACGTGTCCCGTGCCACTTTAAACCAATGAGTTAACCGTGCACGCGCTCTCCTGTCCACCGGGTGGCGCTGGTTCACGCACACATAACACCTCCCGAAACCCGCACTTAGCTTCCTATGAAAGAAAAAGCAGTTTTTAAATGATTTTAATTTCACTCGACTCCACTGTCTGTTTGTATGTCTGGGTCAAATCTCGCAACTGATTTTAATCCCTCTTTTGCAAAAGAGAAATTTCTTCAGGTTTTGCATACATGTTTGGTATGGATGACGATACAATAACCTATTTCTCCGTAATTAATGGTGATGCAATTCCACGTAATGCACACACAACAATTGCGGAGAGGAAATAGAGGGAGATATCGGAGCATACAAGGGTGAGACGCATCGGATTGCCCCCCACTTGCCTCTTCTGGTGAGTGCAGTCGATAAATACGCGTGCCGACTTGACCTGATTATTCTTGCGAAGGTATATTCGCGATGATCACGGTGAGGAAGTTTTGCCGTTCTGGCGTATATATATATATATATATATATGCATATCTACACTCACCTAAAGGATTATTAGGACCACCATATTAATACGGTGTTTGACCCCCTTTCGCCTTCAGAACTGCCTTAATTCTACGTGGCATTGATTCAACAAGGTGCTGAAAGCATTCTTTACAAATGTTGGCCCATATTGATAGGATAGCATCTTGCAGTTGATGGAGATTTGTGGGATGCACATCCAGGGCACGAAGCTCCCGTTCCACCACATCCCAAAGATGCTCTATTGGGTTGAGATCTGGTGACTGTGAGGGCCATTTTAGTACAGTGAACTCATTGTCATGTTCAAGAAACCAATTTGAAATGATTCGAGCTTTGTGACATGGTGCATTATCCTGCTGGAAGTAGCCATCAGAGGATGGGTACATGGTGGTCATGAAGGGATGGACATGGTCAGAAACAATGCTCAGGTAGTCCGTGGCATTTAAACGATGCCCAATTGGCACTAAGGGGCCTAAAGTGTGCCAAGAAAACATCCCCACACCATTACACCACCACCACCAGCCTGCACAGTGGTAACAAGGCATGATGGATCCATGTTCTCATTCTGTTTACGCCAAATTCTGACTCTACCATTTGAATGTCTCAACAGAAATCGAGACTCATCAGACCAGGCAACATTTTTCCAGTCTTCAACTGTCCAATTTTGGTGAG
The DNA here is from genome assembly GCF_016835505.1 of Polypterus senegalus. Classification (NCBI taxonomy): domain Eukaryota; kingdom Metazoa; phylum Chordata; class Cladistia; order Polypteriformes; family Polypteridae; genus Polypterus; species Polypterus senegalus. The sequence goes on along the minus strand of NC_053157.1, from coordinate 237,249,335 downwards.
CTCGTGCAAATTGTAGCCTCTTTTTCCTCTTTGTAGTGGAGATGAGTGGTACCCGGTGGGGTCTTCTGCTGTTGTAGCCCATCCGCCTCAAGGTTGTGCGTGTTGTGGCTTCACAAATGCTTTGCTGCATACCTCGGTTGTAACGAGTGGTGATTTCAGTCAAAGTTGCTCTTCTATCAGCTTGAATCAGTCGGCCCATTCATTCTCCTCTGACCTCTAGCATCAACAAGGCATTTTCGCCCACAGGACTGCCGCATACTGGATGTTTTTCCCTTTTCACACCATTCTTTGTAAACCCTAAAAAATCCCAGTAACTGAGCAGATTGTGAAATACTCAGACCGGCCCGTCTGGCACCAACAACCATGCCACGCTCCAAATTGCTTAAATCTCCTTTCTTTGCCATTGTGACATTCAGTTTGGAGTTCAGGAGATTGTCTTGACCAGGACCACACCCCTAAATGCATTGCAGCAACTGCCATGTGATTGGTTGATTAGATAATTGCATTAATGAGAAGTTGAACAGGTGGTCCTAATAATCCTTTAGGTGAGTGTGTGTATGCGCAGCGACCGAGCACTAATGCCCATCAGAGCCTGAACAGAGAAATAAAACCCAGAATGTCATTCTTATAGTTCTTCAAAGAAGATATACCATGTAATACTTTTAAAGAAGCTCCGAAGGGCAAGTAACAAAAAAAAATGTAAAGGTGTGACGCACACAATTAAAGAAGTTGATGCGCACATTCAAACGAGGTGACGCGCAGAATTAAATGTGGTGCCACGCAAAATTAGAGATGACACGCTCACAATCAGAAGGGTGACGACAAGTACAAGTGAACGGAAAGGGTGGGCACCTTGGCAAAACAAACGAAAAACACTGATTGGTGGAATGGTTTGCCTGTCAGTCCACAGGGGAGGTTTCCGGTTGAGTTGTGTGTTGAGTGAGGCACCGTTCATATAGCATTCTTTTTTCAATTACATTGTTGGCGATCTCCGTCCCCAATGTTTGTACATGATGGGGTACATTAACAGGCGGACATCCGTTTTTTTTTTTCTATGCAAGATTTATTTAAAAAAGGACCCCAAAGTAAACTGGAGGTACTCCCTGTCCTCCTTTTATGTCTGCAGTGCGGTGCTTGATAATTTTTTTCCAGTTTGTTACGATCCTACATTCCATTTTATTGTAATAATAATCACTAAAGGAATTATTTGTAATCTCACAGGTGTTCCGTGGCGATTTTATCTTCGATCAGGTGCTGTATTTCAGCAAAAGAGACAAAAAGTCCCCCAAACCCCTAGTTCATGATTTCTATGCGCTCCGTGTGTTTGAGAGTTCTGAGTATTGCACAGTTTAACTTGCTCGAGACAACAAGGCATTCCTTTAAGCAGCAGCAATGACAGAACAGAAAAGGCTAAGTTTAGAAAAAATCTAAACGGGGAGTACCCCAGTCTAACTTTGGGGTCTTTTTTTTTAATTAATAACTCTTATTTGAAAGAAATAATTTACGATACATTCAATTACAGAACTAAAAGCAACAATTGTAAAAAGAATTGTAAAGATGAGTGCCTCATAAACCTGTGATTTTTTTTTTATACTAATTAGGACTTCATTTTAAACGTCGTGACAACTTGACATGGAGGAGCTTGAACCTGAACTTGTCTGAATCCACACTTCCACTCGTCACAGCCCTTTCTAGTCCACCTGTCCATTTTAATAATAATAATAATGAATATGTGAATTTCCCCTTGGGATTAATAAAGTATCTATCTATCTATCTATCTATCTATCTATCTATCTATCTACAGTGGTGTGAAAAACTATTTGCCCCCTTCCTGATTTCTTATTCTTTTGCATGTTTGTCACACAAAATGTTTCTGATCATCAAACACATTTAACCATTAGTCAAATATAACACAACTAAACACAAAATGCAGTTTTAACTGATGGTTTTATTATTTAGGGAGAAAAAAAATCCAAACCTACATGGCCCTGTGTGAAAAAGTAATTGCCCCCTTGTTCAAAAATCACCTAACTGTGGTGTATCACACCTGAGTTCAATTTCCGTAGCCACCCCCAGGCCTGATTACTGCCACACCTGTTTCAATCAAGAAATCACTTCAATAGGAGCTGCCTGACACAGAGAAGTAGACCAAAAGCACCTCAAAAGCTAGACATCATGCCAAGATCCAAAGAAATTCAGGAACAAATGAGAACAGAAGTCATTGAGATCTATCAGTCTGGTAAAGGTTATAAAGCCATTTCTAAAGCTTTGGGACTCCAGCGAACCACAGTGAGAGCCATTATCCACAAATGGCAAAAACATGGAACAGTGGTGAACCTTCCCAGGAGTGGCCGGCCGACCAAAATTACCCCAAGAGCAGAGACGACTCATCCGAGAGGTCACAAAAGACCCCAGGACAACGTCTAAAGAACTGCAGGCCTCACTTGCCTCAATTAAGGTCAGTGTTCACGACTCCACCATAAGAAAGAGACTGGGCTGCAAAAATGACCTGCATGGCAGATTTCCAAGACGCAAACCACTGTTAAGCAAAAAGAACTTTAGGGCTCGTCTCAATTTTGCTAAGAAACATCTCAATGATTGCCAAGACTTTTGGGAAAATACCTTGTGGACTGATGAGACAAAAGTTGAACTTTTTGGAAGGCAAATGTCCCGTTACATCTGGAGTAAAAGGAACACAGCATTTCAGAAAAGAACATCATACCAACAGTAAAATATGGTGGTGGTAGTGTGATGGTCTGGGGTTGTTTTGCTGCTTCAGGACCTGGAAGGCTTGCTGTGATAGATGGAACCATGAATTCTACTGTCTACCAAAAAATCCTGAAGGAGAATGTCCGGCCATCTGTTCGTCCACTCAAGCTGAAGCGATCTTGGGTGCTGCAACAGGACAATGACCCAAAACACACCAGCAAATCCACCTCTGAATGGCTGAAGAAAAACAAAATGAAGACTTTGGAGTGGCCTAGTCAAAGTCCTGACCTGAATCCAATTGAGATGCTATGGCATGACCTTAAAAAGGCGGTTCATGCTAGAAAACCCTCAAATAAAGCTGAATTACAACAATTCTGCAAAGATGAGTGGGCCAAAATTCCTCCAGAGCGCTGTAAAAGACTCATTGCAAGTTATCGCAAACGCTTGATTGCAGTTATTGCTGCTAAGGGTGGCCCAACCAGTTATTAGGTTCAGGGGGCAATTACTTTTTCACACAGGGCCATGTAGGTTTGGATTTTTTTCTCCCTAAATAATAAAAACCATCATTTAAAAACTGCATTTTGTGTTTACTTGTGTTATATTTGACTAATGGTTAAATGTGTTTGATGATCAGAAACATTTTGTGTGACAAACATGCAAAAGAATAAGAAATCAGGAAGGGGGCAAATAGTTTTTCACACCACTGTATCTATTATATAGTGCCTTTCTATCTATCTATCTATCTATCTATCTATCTATCGATTATATAGTGCCTTTCATCCATCCATCTATCTATCTATCTATCTAATTCTTTGCATTTCTATAGCGCTTTTCTTACTACTCAAAGCGCTCAGCAGTTGCAGATTAAGGGCCTTACTCAAGGGCCCAACAGAGCGGATCCCTTTTGGCATTTTACAGGATTCGTCAGCCTTCCAATTGCCAGTGCAGATCCCTAACCTCAGAGCCACCACTCCACTCTTTTCTTGGCAAGGGGTTTCCCAGGAGCTTTGAAATCCAACCCGCGCCCACTGTGGGGGCACACTGGCACACACATCCGCCCTCAGTCACACCAGATGGTGACTAACACGGCAGGCACGTCCCTGAGGACACGAGAGGAAGATGGAGAAACTGCAGGAGTAGAGCTGAGACGTGAGGAAGCAGTGCCTGCCCATCTGCCCCCCCCCTCCCCATGCCTCCCCCCATATCTCTTTCTAACACTGTATTGTTCTTAATGTTTAACTAAAGTGTTTCTATTCTTGCAGATTTCCAGGAGAATGGCTTCTTCTCCTCATCCTCCTTTTCTCAGCCATCTCTTCAGAGCGGACCGCAGCACAACCCGAACACCGAGAAGGTGATGAAGTGCCCAAGAAGATCAGGGAATGTGACCCCAACCTCTGTCCTGTTTAGCTCTTTTCCTGCTGACAAACCATCAGAGACTGGTCATCAAGAAGGGGTAACTGCAGAAGAGGCTCTGTACACCTGCCAAGAGTGTGGGAAGACTTTTAAGAAGAAATCCGACTGTGAACGTCATAAGTTGATTCATAGGAGTCAGAGGCCGGTTTCCTGTTCTGAACGTGGCAAACTCCCGAGTCTTCAAAAGCACAGAAGAATCGACGCTGGTGAGAAAAGTTATTGCTGTTCTGAGTGTGGCAAACGATTCTCCAATAATACCAATCTTTGGGAGCACATACGGATTCACACGGGAGAGAAACCGTACTCCTGTTTGGAGTGTGGCAAAGGATTTTCCCAAAGCGGCAGCCTCCAGAAGCATGTGAGAATGCACACCGGAGAGAAACCTTACTGTTGTTCAGAATGTGGCAACAGATTCTCCCAAAGCAGCAGTCTGCTGGAACACTTAAAAATTCATACTGGAGAGAAGCCGCATTGTTGTCCCGAATGTGGGAAAAGCTTCTCCAAAACAAGCCACCTTCAACGCCACATCCGGATTCATACCGGCGAGAAACCTTACTGTTGTACCGAGTGTGGCCGGCAGTTCTCACAAGCCAGCCAACTTCAGAGCCACCTTGCAATTCACACTGGAGAGAAACCCCACTGCTGTCTGGAATGTGGCAAGCGATTCTCGCACAGCAGCACCCTTTGTAAACACATGAGAATTCATACGGGAGAGAAGCATCACTGCTGTTCTGAATGTGGGAAGCGGTTCTTAGAAATGTACAATCTTCAGTGCCACATCAGAATTCACACCGGAGAGAAACCCTTTTGTTGCCCTGAGTGTGGGAAACGATTCTCAACCAACAGCAGCCTTCGTAACCATAAAAATACTCACACTGGGGAGAAACCACATATGTGCTCTGAGTGCGGCAAGGGTTTCTCAAACAGCAGCAATCGTAACAGACACATGTACAGCTCACACTGGAGAGCGAAAAAGTAACAACATACGACGAGGTGCAAAGTGTTTCATTTAAAGGGCGTGTGTCCCTCCCACAGATGACCTGAGCCCGTGATCTCCAAATCAACTCTACTCAGGGCTCCAAACAAAAGCCTTTCCGTGATGGTGTGGTAAACGTGAAGGGGAGCCCTCATTGGCAGGTTGCACACTGATGGTGAGACCATCTTTCAAACCTGTATGTTCATGGTGGAGTTATTAGTAGCAGGAGCCTATCCCAGCATGCATTGGGGGCAATGTTAGAAACAATTCCTGGAAGGGGTCTCTCCAACGGGCGGCACGGTGGCGCAGAGGGTAACGCTGCTGCCTCATAGTTAGGAGACCTGGGTTTGCTTCCCAGGTCCTCCCAGCGTGCAGGTCAGGTGCATTGGCGATTCTAAATTGTCCCATGTGTGTGCACGCCCTGTGGTGGGCTGGCGCCCTGCCCAGGGTTTGTTTCCTGCTTTGCGCCCTGTGTTGGCTGGGATTGGCTCCACCCTGTAGTTAGGATATAGTGGGTTGGAAAATGGATGGATGGATGTGTCTCTCCAAAGATGTTCGGCTGAGACACTCAAGGACATTCCCAGAGTTGTCCCTAAGGAGGAGGAGGTTGGGAGAAGGCACTGATAGCACTTTACCGCACCCCATAAAAACAATGAGCCACCTGGGTCAGGATGTCCCCAAGCCACTCCTGTATTGTCTTTGCTTTGTGAACATTCAGCCCAGCCCAGTCTGACGTCCAGAGTGCTATAAGCAAGTTTTCATTAAGGACACCTCTGCAATTTGCTCTGTTCGGCAAGCTCTGGCAGTCCTTGATGCCACCAGTGCCAGGCTTTACCACTGGAATGGTACCGCACAGGTGTTGAGTGCTGCCTGGAGTCCACCAGATGAGAGACTTGCAATTGAGGCCAAACCATTCAGTCTCCGTTTCATCAGACCAACAAATCTTTCTTCTCACAGTCCGAGAGTCTTCAGCATGGCTTTTTGCAAACTCCCGGTGGGCTTCTGGCCACTTTACCATAACAATGTTGCAGTAGTGGTGGTCCACACAGGCGACAATCAGGTTATCAGTCAGCTCTTCACACATTGTTGCTCAGTTTGGTCAGATGGACGGCTCTAGGAAGAGCTGTGGTTGGTTGTTGCAGACTTCTTCCATTTAAGAATATCACGGACCACCCACTGTGCTCCTCCAGTGACGTCACCTTCCCCAGCTCTGTGCCTCGACACAATCCTCTCTCCAGGCTCTGCAGATGACACCTTGGACCGCGTGGCTGTGGGACCCTCTTATAGGCCGACGCGGGCCTTCTCTAATCAGTCCAGTCGCAGACTCCAAACATCTCAATAATGAGCAATAGGGTGACAGTGTGAGCTCTGACCCCCTTGTGCCAATGTCACGTGTCACTTTTGTTTTTTCTTTAGTAAAGTTGGAAATCCCGTTTTCTCGCTTTGTCATTCTGAGGTATTGGCCATTGCTTGATGAGGGGGAAAAACAAAACAAATGTAAAGGATTTGAGCAGAAAGATGTGACATAAGAAAATGTGACAAAAAGTGAAGGGGGGCTGAAGAGTTTCTGTAGGCAAAATGATGAGGGGCTTTCTTTCTAATTCGTATTTGCGCTGTTTTTTTCGAACCTCTTATTTAGTGCGTGAACTTCCACTTCAATAACGTTTTCAAGGAGAGGAGCACACATTGGCTCCTTTGGCCTGTCCTTGTACCTTATGTCTTGGTGAAAGTTAGTGATCACCAGACTTTCCACATGCAAACTCAAGTGGGCCGCCTCAATCTGGGACCCCAGTGCTGCCATGTTGCAGGTGACGCCTTGGCACCGCACCAGTTCTGATCCCCGACAGGACCAAAATCTCCAATGGGTTTGAGGCTCCTGAAGTCTTTCCCTCAATGCCCTTCATAATGCGAGCAGCCTTTCGGGGGGCATTTGTGGCTGCGGAAAAGAAAGAAGTCCCGTCTGTAACCTCGGAGCTGTGTGAAATGTTTTAACGGTGGCTGGTGTGACAATCCTGCAACCAACCTCCATGACTCCCCTTCAAGCTGGAGGACTGCTTACAGGGCCGGCTGCTGTTTAATGTCATGCCCATCCTCACTGAGATTGGCACAGGTGGCGAGCCGGCTGAGGGGGAGGGAAGGCTGCAGTGGTCTGTGGTGAACTTCTCCAGGCTGGTGGTCAGGCTGTCCTCCTGGCATCGCAAGCAATCTTTGTTTCCATTTTGGGACAGACAGGCATCATCCTAACTGACTGGTAAACGGGACTGGAAAGGGAAGGGTGAGCACTTGGATTGGGGGGACTACAGGGGGATAACACGGCCCTCTGTGCCAGGATGTCACCCTCAATAAGATCTGTGATCACTTGCTCACCTACCAGCGACCAGATGCAGTCTGGTTTTACGCCTAAGAAGTCAACCATTGAGCACATCCTGGCACTGAGGGTCCTCGTGGAGCACAAACAACAACTTCACAAACAAGGCGACCAAAAATGGCAGAACCAAAGAAACGCACAATAGCAACCAAGTGCAGAAAATTTCAGACACGGTGCGGAAAATGAATATCTCTTCCTAGAAGTCATGGGCAAGTGTCTGTTTGATTTGCAATGAAACCATCGCACTGATGAGAGTATAATGGGCGTCGACACTACGAAACCAAACATCCGACCTACACGCCCTACACTAGTGCCGAGCGAGAACAGGGAGTTAAGCAAATGGCAGCTACTCTGCTAGCTCAACTACAGTATTTTTTTCCATGCTAACAAAACACAAGAAAATGCCACATTAGCCAGTTACGCGGTAGCGCAACTCACGTGAAACCTTTCTCAGGTGGTGACGTCATAAAAGAGCGCCTCACTAAAGTCGCAGGAATAATGTGCTCGGAGAAAAACTCAGGAGCTCTACAACATGCGCTTGTCCAGAAACGCAGATGTGCGGCGAATTGAAGAATTGTCAGCAAATTTCAACCATCATGTGTCAGCTAAAGCTGGTGCTTTTGATTTGTGCTCGATTGCATGTGATGAGAGCGATTTGTCTATCTACGTATATAAAAGCCAAATACCACTGACTCGTTCATCACGAAATCTCCCAAAACCATTGGGACTTGGGACTTGATATTTGAAATGTAGGTTACCCTTGGCCCATAGGTGCTCACTAAGAAACGGTTTTAAACATTTCGTGGTCTAAGCGCGAGATTTCTTATAGTTTTTTTAGACCCGTTTGTCTCTCTGTCCGCTTTTCACGAGAGAACTACTTAACGGATTTAGATCGGGTTTTTGTCTAAAATTTGCTTGAACATTCCGGTTGATTTTGCGACTTTTCTCATCCCACTAAGAATCATAGTTCGCTTGCAGGAGCGATACATTCACGCGGGCCGAGGGGAGGGGGAAGCGTGAAGTCAGGAATAGAGAGCTGTCACTCCTCACTGTCCTGTTTCACTACTACGTGGGCGAAGCCGCGAGGGACGGCTAGTAATACAGTAAATTAAATCCCATTAATGGAGAGCTGTGATGCTGTTTTTTCTTTAAGTATATTCAATTATATTTGATTGATTTTGCTAGCTTAATACACAGGAGGTGAGGCAATATACCTCACCTCAAGTAGGTGGCCCAGACCTTCGTAGATTTCTCTGTATGTGGCCCCTAGTGAAAAAAAGTTTGGACACCCTGTCTTAATTTCTTGCTTAGTTTGCTTGTCTATCTCACTGTTCTTCTTCTTATGTCATCAGATTAAAGGTCTTCTTCCTTTCATCCGAAGATTTCACACTATCACTACCGCCTTCATTTGTCCCGGGACCGAGGCATCTTTTCATCCAGTATAGGCCAGCATGAAGAACTGTTTTGGATCCTTTGTCTACTGTAAATGTAGTCCATCCATTCATCCATTATCCAACCTGCTATAACCTAACACAGGGTCACGGGGGTCTGCTGGAGCCAAACCCAGCCAACACAGGGTGCAAGGCAGGAAACAAACCCCAGGCAGGGTGCCAGCCCACCACAGGGCACACACACACCAAGCACACACTAGGGACAATCTAGGATCGTCAATGCATCTCACCTGCATGTCTTTGGAGAAAACCCATGCAGACACGGGGAGAACATGCAAACTCCATGCAGGGAGGACCTGGGAAGTGAACCTGGGTCTCCTTACAGCAGCACTACCCACTGCGCCGCCCCTGTGAATGTAGTTTCCCCCCGTGGAGAACTTACACAACAGAAGCCCACCACACAAAGGTATTCATCAAGGCTCCAGCAGACAAGAGGATTAACACTTGACTAGGTGCTGCTAAGATTCCCACTTTCAAGATGACGGTGATTTATTTTTATAGTTGATCGCAGGGACGTTCCCAGCCTTGGCTCGACCCGCACACACTCACAAACAGAGACAAAAAGCAGCACACTGGGAACTAACAGGAATTAAAGAATGAAATTAAATTATATAAATGAAACAATAATAACACCCCTGTACCCCTACAGCAATATTACATTAAACATATAATCACAAGCACCACATAGCAAAGTCCATGGAATACCAAATCAGATGTGATGAAAGATGGCGAGAGTAAGTCCAGAGATCTGTATGTTGAAAGGGTTTGAAAACACAGTCCCACGGATGACACTGTAAGGGTGAAGACGGATGGATCATTCAGGAGCGCTCCTATACTTGTGGGAAAGCCATGAATCCACAAACAGTCCTCAGCACACAGGTAGACAGACGATCCAGACCCCAACAACGAATACAATCCAGGACACTGCGACTAAATATGGCTGTATTAACAGAAGGCAATCCGACAGGTAAATGAACACAAAATACAACAACAAAAAAACACTTTTTTTTTTCTCTGTCGGACACCTGCCCTCCTTTTAAACCCCTCTGACCACCTGTGACCCCAACAGCCCCTGCAGGGACTGCTGGGAGATGCAGTTCTAACTCATAGTAGCACTGCTACATGGCTACTTCCTTCCTTTTTTGCCTCCTATCTTTCTCTCTTGGGGCTGCTTCTCTGGAGGTCCAATGTGAATTCTCATTCGTTTCTGAAGATGGATGTTTTGTGAAAAGCGTTTGCCACATTCAGGACAGCCAAATGGCTTCTCTCCTATGTGAATCTGTCTGTGTTTCTGAAGATGGTTGCTTTGAGAAAATCTTTTTCCATACTCAGAACAGTAATATGGCTTCTCTCCAGTATGGAGGCGTGTGTGCTTCTGAAGAGCGCTCCTGTCAGAGAACTGTTTGCCAGATTTAGAACAGCAATATGGCTTCTCTTGGGGTCCAGCGTGAAGGTGTGTGTGTGCTGCTGAAGAGTACTGTTACGGGAGAATCGCTTGCCACATTCTGAACAGCAATGGGGTTTCTCTCCAGTATGTGCTCTGATGTGCCGCTGAAGCTGGTAGGCATGTAAAAATCTTTTCCCACACTCAGAACAAAAATGAGGCCTCTCTACTAAGTGAATTGCTTTATGTCTATGAAGAGTACTGTTGTTTGAAAATCGTTTCCCACAATCAGGACAACAATAAGGTTTCTCTCCAGTATGGATTCGGATGTGGCATTGAAGTTGTTTTTTTAATAAGAACTTTTTCCCGCATTCTAAACAGCAATGAGGTTTCTCTCCACTGTGGATTCTGATGTGACTTTGAAGATGGCTCTTTAGCAAGAATCTTTTCCCACAGTCAGAACAGCTGCAAGATGTTTCTCCCGTGTGAATTGTGGTGTGTGTCCAAAGACTGCTGTTATTGGAGAATCGTTTGCCACACTCGGAATAGCAGTAAGGTTTTTCGCCAGTATGGATTCTCTTGTGGTTCTGAAAATGACTTAAATGTAAGAATCCTTTGCCACATTTGGAACAGCAGTAAGGTTTTTCCCAGTGTGGATCTTTTTGTGTTTGTGAAGATTACTGTTGCAAGAAAAGAATTTGCCACAGTCCGTGCAGACATATAGATTGGGCTTTGTATGAAACCATTTGTGATATTTATAGTCCAACATGTTTTTAAACGTTCGACTGCACCCTTGGCAAGCATATGAAGCCTCTTGAGATGAATTTTGCTCTTCATGTTGATTGTTGTTGATGGCTTCTATCTTCATTTGCTTGGCAGCACAAGTAAGAGGATGCTGAAAAGTGGTTGGGGGAAAATTCTCGGATCCAGTTATTGATATCTTTATTTTGTCCTTGTCCTGTTCCAGTTGAGAGAGAGTTCTGTATTAATGAAGATGGTAAAGAGCTGCCATTGTCCAGGAAATCTGAAATAACAGAAGTTTTGTTTAAACGTTTGGAAACTAATTTAAATATTAAGAAAGAAGTGGGAGGCACACCAGTTGGTATTCCTGCCCCACACCTCACATTCATTGCTGGTCTGACCACTCTGGCTGTGGACCTTTTGTGTTCTCCTGCTCTCTGTTCAGTTTCTCCAACTCCCTCTTATATCTCATAGATGTGTCTGCTGTGTTCATAACCCTCTGGTGTGACTGAATGTGGACATGTGTGCCCAGTGGTGGACTGGCATCCATGCACAAGTTGGTTTCAATGCTGCCCATGACCCCGGGTATGAAAATAGAAGGGGAGATTAAGAATGGGAACTTAAACAGCCAAAGTCCCGATAGAGACCCCTTTGTGGCAAGTGGTCACTACTGTCCCTTCACTCTTTATTATTGTCGCTCTCATCTTCTCAATCTTCCCCTCCTTTCTGTCAAGCTGTGACTCCTAATCTTTAACAGGACACTGCAGTGGACACATCACCTTCAATGCTGGAGCTTTCTCTTATCTCACCAAAACGGATGAATTGTGGTGGGATATGGAGGGTCTGAGTGGCCAGTTGACCTTCAGTAACTAGAGTTTGGGGTGTCGATTTAGTTTACCTCGACTTTGTTGGGACTGATTTGGTAACAGTTAGATGCTTTAAGACCTACTTTATATTGCACAAAATGAACATGAATACTGTATATGTGTTTGCTTTCAGGTGGCATGGTGACATAGTGTAGCTGCCTCAAGGGGTCACATCCTGTCACTCTGTTGTCATCCATGGTCTCTGCGCGTCTGCATGGATTTCCCAAATTCCCCACAAATGAGCAGGTGAAGTCAAACTGGCTCAGAGTAACTCTGAGTGTCCGAGCCCTAAAATGGTCCAGAGTTCTGAAACCCTTTGAATCCTCCATGTTTGCCTTAGAAACATATTGTAATCTTTTTAGTTAGCCAATAAAAGGTGTCACTTTGCTTGGCATTTCTCTACATTCAAAATGGCTAACACGGTACAACACCCTAGTACTTAGAAGCTCTTGAAAGATTTGGAGCAAAAGCCTACGTGATACGGAGACAAAATCCAGCTGATCAAAACAAAGCCAAGAACCGAGAAAGAATGAGAAGGAGAACTTCTTGTCACATGCTTAGTCGACAGACCGCCATACTCGGACTTTGCATGCACTGCTGGCCACCAGCACACTCTAACAATACAATTTACGAGCAGTTAGTAGACCGTCCACCTTAACAGAAGGACCACTACCTGTGTATCTGTGTGTCCATCCAGTTGCTGTATTGCTGTTACATGCCATCTGAATGGGATTCAGAAAATCAGTGCTAATTTTTGTGATGCGCCATCTTTTGGAATGAAAAATGTAGTGCAATTTATCACTGCAAATGTCTGTTGGAATGGCAGAGACATACCATCTGGATGGTCACACAGACACTTAACCTTTCATTAAGGTGGACTATCTAATTTTAAAGTGTAAGGAAGCTGGATAAGCCATCTGTTGCTTGGACACGATTATGACCTTACTAGATCCGATAAGAAACTTTGTTAAATGTTGGACAGGGGACTGAAGAGATTGCATCGATTCCGTTGTAGCTAACTGGCCTGCTATACGGGGGCATACAGGTAGATGAGATGTAGGGTGCGGGAGATCCCACACTGCGACTGGTATCTGGACCGGAGCTGTAGCAGGATCCTTAACCAGCCAGGATCCCAATATGATCGAAGGACAAGGGAAGATAATCTGTTTAGGACAATGTCTCCCCCAACCCGTTAAGTGGCGGCACCCCTAGGTTACGGTACCACCATGGATTCCTACAGAGCACATGGACAACTGTAGTTTGTTGCCTCAGCCCTCGTAGGCTCTGAGGATGCTGCCAGCGGGTGCAGAGGGGGCTAGCGAGCCCTACATTGTCAGCCTTCAGCCTTACCCAGAAGTACTCCCGCGCCACAGTTTTGGGTCTCATATAAAAGGAGCCACCTGCCTTGACTCAGGGAGCCAGAGTTGGGAGGAGGAAGACAAAGCCAGCTGGAGAAGCAGCCACAGAGTCACCATATATTAGAATTAGAGTGTGGTTGTGGTGTGTGAAAATATTCCTTGGAAGAGTTTCACACAATAAAAAAGCTTCATTCATTTGTAAACTTGTGTCCAAGCCTTTTGTGTCAAGGGGTTTGGGGAGCTGCAGCACTCGACTTTGTAAATGACAGCAGTGTCACAGGTTTTACTCTTTACCACATCACTTACTTGTTCCCGCACTCCTAGAAGGCTGCCGCTCTTCTGCGTCTCGCACATTTCCATCACCCATTTTCTCTTCAAGCTCAAATCAAATGACTCCAATTTCACTTCCATAGGATTCTGCCAGCCGGGCAGTTGTCCCATATTAGTAAACCAGGGCTGTTCTTCAGAAATCTCCGGCTCACAGATATTGCCAATATTGCATTCTTCTTCTTCTTCCAGACATGCTGAGACCTCTTTCAAACCCTCAACTTTAACCTCCATGGTCTCCCCCTGGCGCTCCTCTTCTTTAAAAATGGAAATCCTTTTGTCACAGGCCTCCCGTTTCATACAGCAGTCCTCTGATGCCCCCCACTCACAGTCCATCCATTTAACGCGGGCGAGCCTTGCCTCCATGTCATCACCATGTTGTGGACAGCAGGACTTTAGAGACTTTCAAAACTCGACTTGATGTTATTTTAGATTAATTAAGTGGATAGAACTGGTGGGTTTTGTTGGGCTGAATGGCCTGTTCTCGTCCAGATTGTTCTGATGCTTTAATGTTCCTAGGAGTGACTCTGACCTCATTTTGTCTATGGATTATTTATTGGTTGATTTTAACCCCCACCATAATTGCTATTTTTTTTTTTTTTATTTTGGATGATTTATTAAACTATTTATTTATAATGGAAGGAGACTTCAGCCTATCATAAACAAAGAAAAAAAAATCTGTAGGAGAAATAAAGTTTTCACGTACCTGTTTCAGTGATCCTGCCCAGCTTAACATGGTGGCGGCACAACGTCTGGACCACGCACCCCGACAGCAGGCTGTGGACCACGAACTACTCGGCGCCGAGACGCGCGTCTGCAGTAGTCCTTCGGGCGCGCTCCCGGCTTCCGGCGGTCGAGTCGCTCTCCCGTAATCAGTGCAGGGGAGAAGGAGTAATCGCTAGGTAAAACTTTAGGGAAATAGGTCAGAAGAATAAAGGGTTTACTTTCTCGGGGGTCCGGCAAGGAAATTCTCACGTGTGGTAAAGTGAAAATAGAAGTGGATGACCGCGTAACCGAGTCAGACGTGCGTGCGCAAGCGAGCGAAAGAGAGAGAGAGAGAGAGAGAGGGAGGGTTAGGACAGTGTTTCCCAAACTCGGTCCTGTGTCTCTGCTGGTTTTTGTTCCAACCAGATTCCTAATCAGTGACAACATCTAATAGCACTGAACTCATTTATTGTGCTGGGATTTTCTTTCTTTTATTCGACATTCAGAAAAGCACAGCAATGTGATTTTTACATTTATAAGACATTTAGAAATATTTTTGATGTTACTATAGGTTTAAATGCTTAACTCTCTTTTGTTGATTTCATTCTATGTTGCCCTTTCTCTGTGCAGCTTCACCCCTTGTATCTAATTAATGACACGCTGGAAAACAACACAGTGAACGATCAAAGGCTGCAACTACTTTAGCGTCAGCCCCACTAATTAGTAAATAATGGATTAAACAATTAGAACACCTAGAAAAGTAGAATGAAAATCAAGATGAAAATACTGTTAAAAAGAAAAAAAAAATACATTATTCCCATATAACTGCCTGGTACATTTTATTTATTTATTTATTTTTGCATACTTATTTTTCTAATTTCTTTCTATATTGTTCCCAAAACACAGAACTTGGGAAATATCAGTTCACTTAATTAGCCCAGGGGTTCAATTAAAAACAGAAGCTGGTTGGAACAAAAACCTGCAGCCACAGGGGGTCCCCAGGACCGAGTTTGGGAAACACTGGGTTAGGAGCAGGCGCTGATACAACGCATTGCAGCACCCGTCACATGACAAACCAACGCAGGATCCCAGGTTAGGACTCGAGTGCAGCCATGAAAGGGATGACACCTCAGCACCACACTATAATGGCGCTTTTCCACTGCATAGTACGGCACGACACGGTTCAGTTCAGCTCACTTTTGGGGGGTACCAGTACCTGGTACCTGGTCCTTTTTTTTAGTACCACCTCAGCCGAGGTTCCAAGCGCGCTGAACCATTACCAAAACGTGACGTGTAAACTGTGCTGGTCACTGATTGGCGGAGAAAATGCGTCATTACTGCGTCACTGAACTTGCGACACGAGACACAACAGACCCGCTAGATTTTTAGCACAGCCAGCGAAGGTTCGGACGCACCATTTTGTTTTAACCAAAAATGGCTGTTTCGTGGTCTATTGAGGAAGTACAGACGTCCCTCTCGTTGGTAGCCGAGGAGCGGATTCAGCGAGAGCTGGATGGGGCGACGCGGAATGAAAAAATGTTTCAGAAAGTCGCTTGTGGCGCGTTTATGATGATGTCACGGCAGTAGAGGCGGCGCAACTATAACGACACGTGAATAATCCCGCCCACTCTAAAGCGGTACTAAACTGCAGTCAAAACGCAAAGCGAGCTGAACTGATGAGCTGTACTGAACCGTGCTGTGCCGTACTATGCAGTGGAAAAGCGCCATTAATTTTCCCTGCAGGTTGGAGGGCCTACGTGCAGATTAGCGTCATAGCCAGGATGGAGCAATTGCAGGTTAAGGGCCTTGCTCAACGAAGGAGAGTCACTTTTGGCGTTGTTTTCTAAAATAAGATTGGCGTGTCTGAGTTAAAACAGAGTTTTTTTGTTTTTTTTTTCCGGTCTGCGGCTCACTTATCCCATCCTCCTGGTCGTTTGGTTACGTCTACTGGCACCCAGAGTCCGGAATTGTGTAACCGGTGTCACAGACCTGCACTTTCTTTTGATCAGTTTGATTTTGAACTTTGATCGTAGTAAAGCAAAATAACTTTTTTTGCATTTTTGCACCCTACTCTTGGCTGACTCATCTCAGACATGACTATCTGTGAATCCAGTGGTCAAGAGAGACATGGCGGCTGCAGCCCACCCAGGCCATCTCAATGACCTTATCACTACATCTTTAGAAACGTATAAACCATTTCAATATATAAGCACTCCACTTTTCTACTTACATAAAATAGATGTTTAATTAGTATGTAATGCGAATTTTTATGTGTTTGTTTTTGTGCGCTCTTCTTTTCACCCTCGAATCCACACAGAGGTTTATAAATGCAACCCCAGAAGTGAGTGCTTGCGTTTGCTTGTACATCGGGATGCAAAAGTTTGGGCAACCTTGTTAATAGTCATTATTTTCCTGTATAAATCGTTGGTTGTTACGATAAAAAATGTCAGTTAAATATATCATATAGAAGACACACACAGTGATATTGGAGAAGTGAAATGAAGTTTATTGGATTTACAGAAAGTGTGCAATAATTGTTCAAACAAAACCAGGCAGGTGCATAAATTTGGGCACCACAAAAAAGAAATGAAATCAATATTTAGTAGATCCGCCTTTTGCAGAAATTCCAGCCTCTAAACGCTTCCTGTAGGTTCCAATGAGAGTCTGGATTGTGGTTGAAGGTATTTTGGACCATTCCTCTTTACAAAACATCTCGAGTTCATTCAGGTTTGATGGCTTCCGAGCATAGACAGCTCTCTTTAACTGACACCACAGATTTTCAATTCTATTCAGGTCTGAGGACTGAGATGGCCATTCCAGAACGTTGTACTTGTTCCTCTGCATGAATGGCTTAGTGGATTTTGAGCAGTGTTTCAGGTCGTTGTCTTGTTGAAAGATCCAGCCCTGGCGCAGCTTCAGCTTTGTCACTGATTCCTGGACATTGGTCTCCAGAATCTGCTGATACTGAGTGGAATCCATGCGTCCCTCAACTTTGACAAGATTCCCAGTCCCTGCACTGGCCACACAGCCCCACAGCATGATGGAACCACCACCATATTTGACTGTAGGTAGCAGGTGTTTTCTTGGAATGCTGTGTTCTTTTTCCTCCATGCATAACGCCCCTTGTTATGCCCAAATAACTCCATTTTAGTTTCATCAGTCCACAGCACCTTATTCCAAAATGAAGCTGGCTTGTCCAAATGTGCTTGAGCAGACCTCAAGCGGCTCTGTTTGTGCTTCCTCTGCATCACTCTCGCATACAGCATCTCCTTGTGTCAAGTGCGCCGAATGGTTGAACGATGCCCAGTGACTCCATCTGCTGCAAGATGATGTTGTAGGTCTTTGGTGCTGGTCTGTGGGTTGACTCTGACTGTTCTCACCATTCGTCGCTTCTGTCTATCCGAAATCTTTCTTGGTCTGCCACTTCGAGCCTTCACTTGAACTGAGCCTGTGGTCTTCCATTTCCTCAATATGTTCCTAACTGTGGAAACAGACAGCTTCAATCTCTGGGACAGCTTTCTGTATCCTTCCCCTGAACCATGATGGTGAACAATCTTTGTCTTCAGGTCATTTGAGAGTTGTTTTGTGACCCCCGTGTTGCTACTCTTCAGAGAAAATTAAAGGAGGACGGAAACTTACAATTGACCCCCTTAAATACTCGGATTCACCTGTGTATGTAGGTCAGGGGTCACTGAGCTTACCAAGCCAATTGGAGTTCCAATAATTAGTTCTAAAAGTTTGGGAATCAATAAAATGACAACGGTGCCCAAATTTATCTCCCCGTGTCTGCGTGGGTTTCCTCCCACAGTCCAAAGACATGCAGGTTGGGTGCATTGGCGATCCTAAATTGCCCATAGTGTGTGTGTTTCCTGCGTTGGGCTGACGCCCTGACTGGGATTTGTTTATTGCCTTGCGCCCTATGTTGGCTGGGATTGGCTCCAGGAGACCCCCGGCAACTGAAATCGCACGTTTATAGCAGTACTCATACCCTTAGTTCCGCACTTTGGCAATCTTCTTAGAAATCTTAGGCAGAAATTTGTGGGTGTTCTTAGCTGATTTGATTTTTACGAATTTTACAAAATTCGTGTTTACATGTTTTAAAAACCATTTAAAACAAAGAGTCTGCTCCTTCCCATATTAACACGGTGGCGGCACACACGTTTCAGCACAAAGGCTGCCTGGAGGACTACATGCACCCCGAGAGCGCGCGTCTGAAGCAGTCCTTCGGGCGCGCTCACGGTTTCCGACGACTGAGCGCTGAGGCGCATTCCCGTAATCGCAGCAAGGCAGAAGGATTCATTTGTTAGATAAAAGTTTAGGGGATCAAGTCAGAAGAATAAAGGGTTTACTTTCAGTGTGACCGGCAGAAAAGTTCACACGTGTGATGGAAAATTTAAATAAAACTGGGTGAAAGTTGACAGCACGCACTTACCGCAGTCGTGAGTAGCCATCCCGTCACCGAGCCATTTAATTTCTTTCTTTCACTATTATTATTATTATTTATTTATTTATTTTTTGCAATCCTCGACCCCACGGTATAAAGAGATAACGCAAGTTGTCGGTCCTTATGTCACAAGTTGATTCCAGAAAGGTTCTGTGCTGTCAGATGTGCAAACGTAATGGCCCCCTGCTCTCCCCTTTGCACCCTTGTCCTTCTCACGATGCCGTAGCCCACTTGCACATGGAAGACTCATTTGGATTTCTAACACTGCGGCTCAGTTTCCTTGTGGTCTTGTCGCTTGTGTGTTTCAGCTTCAGGTCTCCATTCGTAGCCCGACTGTCCCTCAACTTCGTGATATCACGCTGAAGAAACCTCAGGTACACAACTGAAATACAAAGCTCGAGTAATGACAGCAACTTATTTAGAAGCCTCATCATTAAAAAAAAAAAATTCGGCCGTGAGCGTCAGTGGGGCTTTGCGCCCCTAGGAACCGAGTTCCCCAAACTTTTCCCTAACATCCATCCATCCATCCATTTTCTAACCCGCTGAATCCGAATAGGGTCACGGGGGTCTGCTGGAGCCAATCCCAGCCAACACAGGGCACAAGGCAGGAACCAATCCTGGGCAGGGTGCCAACCCACCGCACCGCATTACGAGAGCGACTGACGAGAAGATTTCATCACTGACTGCAGAATGATGGGATGTGAGGGGTCCTCTGGAGCAGGGGTCCTCAATCCCAGTCCTGGAGGGGCTGCGGTGGCTGCAGGTTTTTGTTCTAACCCGGTGGCTTAATTAGAAAGCAGTCCTTACCAATAATTTCATTTCATGGCTTGTTGGTGCTTTAACTCCGCTCTGTCATCTCATTCTCATATCCTCGAGTTTCTTCCCCTTTTTCTAAGGATATCATCCAAATGATTTGAAGGCTAAAATGGAGGAGTGATTCTCAGCCCTTCACTTTTTCTTCACTTTCCTTCCAAGTGTTTAATTAAACCCAATAAGTGCATGATAATTACACACAGAGGTGTAAATGGTAACAAGCTAAATGGAGAAATGCTGCTGTCTTTTGTCATTTGATTCTTATTGCTAATTAGAAGCAATTCAAAACCAAGACAACAGCTGTTTAAGACTAAAATAAGCAATAAGGGTTCAAAATCTTAACGAGCGAGACCACTAAAGTGAAGCGGAATCGTTACTTGAGCAATAAGTGCTGCTTATTAAGGAACTGGGTTGGAACAAAAACCTGGAGCCACTGTGGCCCACCAGGACCGGGACTGAGGACCCCCTGCTCTAGAGGGCCCTGTTCTCTTGCACAATTTGACTCAAAGACTAATCCGCTCATAACGGGCTGACGTTTTCGAGTTTGCCGTTTCTCCGTCCAGCCTTTTTAGCTCACGACCGTCCTCAAGAAACTGTAATAATTCTTTCTTTGCATTCATATAGCGCTTTTCTCACTACTCAAAGCGCTCAGCAATTGCAGGTTAAGGGTCTTGCTCATGGGTCCAACAGAGCAGAGTCTCTTTTGGCATTTTGCGGGATTCAAACTGGCAACCTTCCTACTGTGGCACCCACCCACTCATCATCATCAACGTTTTTCAGTATCGGGGAAACCCTAAAACTTCGAGATCCATTGAAAACAGAGGTCAAGATTTTTGACGAATCTCAAGGTTTCGCTTGATCGGTTGGTTTGGGCAAAGCAAAAAAAAAATAAAAAATACAATAGTTTAACGGGTGGGATGAGGGGCTTACTCTGGACGGCATGTTAGCGTCTTTTATTTTTTTCTCCCTACTGCAATGGGACTTCCAGTGCGGATTCATGCAAGTCTTCAGACCTGCTGCCCACTTCATTCAATTTGAATTGGACGAGTCCGCCGTTTCTGCCCGTCAATATGCACTCAGTAACCCAAAGTGAAAAGGTAAGTTTGCAAACCTTTCCAAGACAATTAAAACTCCAATAAATCCTGAAATTGCCTTGAGATGTTTCTAGAACGTGATTGGAGTCCACCTGGTGTAAAGTTGGACCAAGTGGACATCGTTTAGAGGGTCACACAGGGGGTCCCACCACTGCTGGATTTGTGCTCCAGGTCCATTAAAGGAGCCTGCCACTGGGTCATGAAGTTAGAATGGCTGAGAGCCGGGGTATCTTCTGCGGATTGACAGTTCTTTATTAACAAGCGCTCACTGCACGGAAACCACTGCAAATGTCATGGATTACTTTCATTTTTTGGAGAATGCCAGAACAATTCAGTGCCATATTGGGTAGAAATCCAAGTAATAAACGCGGACCTCCGCGTAAACGTTTGCAGCGCACCCTCCGTTGGAATGTGTTTTGTAATAAATACACACATTGCATTTATCATTCCAACAGATGGTGCATCATTTCTGACGACACGTCTCCGTCAGTATCCCGTGAAAATGCCACCCACGCCACATGGATAGAGTGGCCTGACCTTTTTCATTGCTGGTCTGGTTTTTGGGGCTGCCTGCGGCTTAAAAAAATAAACTTTAGATAAAAAAAAAAAAACACTTTGGGGTCTGCTTTAATGTGGCCAACCACAACTACGACTGCACGAATTCTGTAACAAAAGCGCAAAAAGAAAACTGGAGAAGAGTGCAAAGGAGCAGACACGCTGCTTGAATGGTGATTTCCAAATGTTACCTTCGGTGAGGCGATGCTTTTTGCAAAATATAAAACAAACAGAAGTAGGAATAGTTTAATACCAACAACAATTAAAATTGCATAAAGGCCATTTTTTTTTTTGGCAAGTAGCTATTATAGATTTCTGCTTGTATGTATATAAATACATTAATCTTGATGTACTTTGGTCCCCAGGGGGTGCCACAGCTCCCCCAACTCCCGACACAAAGGTTCGGACACAATTTCACAACGAAAGCAAGAGTTTTTTCTTTTTTTATTGTGGGAAACTCTTACACAGAAGCCTTTCACACACACCACAGCCACCACACCAATTTTTCCCCTCTCCACAACTCTTCTGTCGTCTCTCTTCCTGACTCTGGCTACGTGAGTTGAGGCAGGTAGCCCCTTTAATGTAAAACCCGGGAGGCACCTCCACTTTTCCTAAACTTCCAGATAAGGGCTGGCCTCGCTAGTCCCCTCAGCACCCATCAGGATTGAGCCAATGAACTCAAATTTCCTAATGTGCCCTGTGGGAATCTGTAGTGGTACCATAACCCTATTGGTGGGGGATGCCACCCAGCATTTCGGGGGGAGGGGGGGGACTTTGCCCTGACCAAATTGTCTTTCCCCTGTCCTTCCTTGCCACTGGCATCCCAGAACTGCTCTGGCTGGGATGCCAGTACTTGTGTGGCATCCCTCCACCGTACAAATGTACTTTAGTATGTGGCTGACCATTTCCAAATATCCACTTGTGGACAATAAAGGTAAACTAAACTAAGCAAACTGACGCTGCACATCAGGACAAAAACCAAGCCGTAAAGTCCAAGGAACTCCACACTGATCAAATTGTGGTGAGGCAAGGATCAGGCGCCAGGGGATCAAATCATCTGTAACGCTTGAATGTGGGAACTTTGGCTTCAAACACTGCGATCGACAAGAAGTTTAGAGCCAGCAGGATTCTTCTCAGAGCTGACTTAGGAAACAGGCGAGAAGTGTCAGGGAGGTGACTGAGAACCCAACGTTCACTCTCAGCAGAGGGAGAACCTGTTGAAAGGATGTGGTCAAGTGAGACCCACGGCTGATTGGCATATCTTAAATAAATAATTACCGCACTGGCGTCTTTGTGTGTGTGTGTGTGTTGAGAGCGGTTACCATGGACGATGTGGAAGCCGGACGGCCCGCATTCCAGAATCGAGTGTCCCTAACTGGCACCGGGAGCTGCTGATTGGGCCACGTCCCTGGTTTTATAAAGAAAGAATGAGTGGTAGACGGGGGAGAAAGAGAAAAGAAAAAAGAAGAAAAAGGCCAATTGGAAAGAGGAAAATAAATGAGATGGAGAGAGAGTAGAGAGCACCTGGGAGAGTGGCAGGACGGGCCAGCCAGTAAGGGTGAGAGGCAGCACGGTCGTTGGCGCATCCCCACTGGGGAGCGATTGAGGTGGCATCCTCCTCGGGGATCTGAAGGCCGACGGGAGGATAACCGACTGATGCCACTCTTCAAGGGTTGGCGACCGTGGCTGCTGGTGTCTCCGCCCACTGAACGAGCAATGGGTGAGCTGGGGAGAAGGAAACGGAGAGGTGCCGGGCTCGTCGGGCAAGACTTGAAGGACCCGTTTACCTGGACTTTAAACTCGTGGACTGGCACTGTTCATATGGAGTATTTATTTAATATGGAAGGGGCACTGCACTTTTAAAACACTGGTCTCTCTCTGGACTGCTGGGAGCTCTTTGTCACATTCCCCTTGCTTTGTGTGCATTTGTCCTCATCTGCCAAGCTCATTCCGGTCATGACTATGGATGTTGTCGGGTTCAAGGGGCTCCCAAAGCAGAAGTGGGAGTAAGGAGCCAACCCGCATCGCCACCCCACCTCAGCAGCACTCCATGAGTCAGACAGAGGCTGCCCTTGAATTAACGGCTTATGACAGGTCACCTGGAGTTTGCCAGATGGCATCTATAGGACTTGGGAGTGCATCAGAAATAAAGAACACGTCAACAGCACTCCATCAAGCAGAGGTTTACGGTGGTGTGGCTAAATGGAAGACACTCTTGAGTAAAAGGCATTTAAAGGACACAGAGCATGAGGTCCGATGAGACACAAACCAAACTGTTTAGGCAGACCTCCAAGAACTACAGTATGTCCGGTGAAGACCTGGCACTGCTCACTTACCTGCCTGAGACCACCTCTGAGGTGAAGCATGGAGGTGTTTGCCAGTGGAAGGGACAGGGAGCTGGTCAGAATTAAGGGACAGATGAATGGGCTCAATAAAGAGAGGTCCTTCAAGAAAACCTACTCCAGAGAGCAAACCCCCCACAGAATGGGGCTGGCGTTTACCACCAAGGCAACACTAGAGGGGCTTTGGGGCCAGGCCTTCGAGTGTCCATTAGTGGCTTAAACTTAAACACCTATAGAACATGTGTGGGGAGACCTGAAGATGGCAGTTTTAACCGAGTTTGAGAGGATCGGCCAAGAATAATGGGGATCAACTGCACAAATGCAAGTGTGCCACTCTTGTGCAGATTAACCAAGAGGACTGACAGAGGGGCCTCTACACAGGAATGAATTAAGGGTCTGAATACTTCTATCAAGTAGAGGTTTCAGCTTCTGATTTTTAACAAATTTGGAAACTTTACTGGAAACACGTGTTCACTTTGTCTCTGTGGGTTATTGAGTGTAGACTGATGGGCAGTAATTGCAAGTGTATCCGTTTAAAAAGAAATCTGCACCACGATAAAGGGTGCAAGAGTCTCAGTAATTTCTGAAGTGACTTTATGTTGGTCTCCTTGGCCTATGGTGTCCTTTCCCACAAACTTCTGAACGTCATCCAAACTTGGGGTTGAGCGCCTACCCCCGAGTCTATTAATAAGAATATATTGGGGTGTCTGGGATGTTAGCTGGTTAATTTGAACTTATTACTATCAGAGAACAGCTGACCAATGGTCTTGAGTGGAGATGGCTTATTTGTGAGAATCTCTTGCCACGTTAAGACCAGCATTACGGCTTCCCTGCACTCTGACTTCTTGTATGTTTGTGGTGGCTGCTAATGTCAGCAATTTATCTGGCACATTTCGACCAGCAAATAAGATTTTACTTGGAGGCTAATTTCTTCAAATTGCCTCGGTGCGTATTTACTATCAAGATGGGGTGAAGTTCACTCTTTAGTCATGACAGTTCTCTCTGGTATGAATCATGAAGTGCAGATAAAGCCAACATATTTGTAACAATCCTTTCCCCTATTCACCACAGCAACAAGGTTTCTTTCAAGGGTTCATTTCTACAAACTGGTTTTGGGTGCTAGCTATATCACTCATAACATGATGTTGCACCTCCCCCATTTTAAACCCTATAAATCTGCACTGAGATCTCGATGTTGCAACTGCATTGTTTCCAATAATGCTTCCTTTAGTAAATCACATAAAGTCATGGTAATCGGGTGGATGTCCAGATGGGCCTTGGTGTTTCCCCTTGATGAGACCTGTTGATCCAAGCACCACTGACAAACATTTCAGATATTTTGTTCCACAAATGGCTCCTCTCGGACTAATTTCTGTCCAGTGTGAATTTCCAAGTGTCTATGAAGAGTGTTTGTTTGCGAAAATCGCTTGCCACATTCGGAACAGCGGTACGGCTTCTCTCCAGTGTGAATCCGGGTGTGCTTCTGAAGAGCGCTACGATCAGAGAATCGTCTACCACACTCAGAACAACCATATGGTTTCTCTCCAGTATGGATCCGAGAGTGGTTCTGAAGAGTGCTATGGTTTGAGAATCTTTTGCCACATTCAGAACAGCAATATGGCCTTTCTCCGGTATGGATTCTCATGTGTCTTCGCAGGCTGCAACTCTTAGAGAATCGCTTACCACATTCAGAACAGCAATAGGGTTTTTCACCAGTGTGGAATCTTGTGTGCTTCTGAAGGCTGCTACTATCAGAGAATCGTTTGCCACATTCCGAGCAGCAAAATGGCTTCTCTCCAGTATGAATACGAGAGTGCCTCTGAAGGGTGCTTATTTGTGAGAATTGTTTGCCACATTCAGAACAGCTATATGGTTTTTCCCCAGTGTGTATTCGTGTGTGGTTCTGAAGAGCACTTACTTTGGAGAATCGTTTGCCACATTCTGAACAGCAATGAGGTTTCTCTCCAGTGTGAATTCTGATGTGGCTCCGTAGGTTGCTCACTTGTAAGAATTGTTTGCCACACTCTGTACAACAGTAAGGTTTCTCTCCTCTATGGATGCTGATATGCCTTTGAAGATTGCATATTTGTAAGAACCTTTTCCCACATTCTGAGCAACAGTGAGGTTTCTCTCCAGTGTGAATTCGGATGTGTCTCTGAAGGTGGCCAACTTGCAAGAATCGTTTTCCACACTCACTACAACAATAAGGCTTCTCTCCGCTGTGAATTCTTAAGTGGTTATGAAGCCTGCTTAATACGGAGAATCCTTTTCCACACTTAGGGCAGCCATAAGGTTTGTCTCCAGTGTGAATTTTTGCATGATTCTGGAGACTGCTTTTAATGGAAAATCTTTTGCCGCAATCGGCACAGCTGTATGGCTTCTCTCCAGTGTGAATGTGTGTGTGCCGCTGAAGGGCACTGCTACTGGAGAATCGCTTGCCACAGTCTGGACAGCAATGGGGCTTCTCTCCCGTGTGAGTTCTTTTATGTCTGTGGAGACTGTTTTTGTGCGAAAACAGTCTGCCACATTCAGAACAAGCATACGGCTTCTGTCTCATATGAATCGCCTTGTGGTCGTCACAGTCCGATTTAGTTTGGAAAATGTTTCCACACTCCTGGCAGGCATACAGAGCCTCTTGATCTTTGGTCTGCACCTCCTCAGTGTTGGCGGTTCCTACCTGTGTGTGTCCAGTCGCAGGAAAAGCGCGGCACTGGAAAAAGGCTGGGCTCGGATTCTCTGATCCTCTTGTTGATTTCTTCTGCTTCTCATCATCCTGAAGAGAGGTCTGATCCGATGAGGATGCCATGAAGCTGCTATTCTCTTGTAAATCTGTTAATAACAAAAACAAGTAAATGTTTATAAATTCATATAATAGGAACACACCAATAGGTGGCACACTAGTTAAGAGCTGCTGCCTCACACTTCAGTTCTTGCCCTGCTCTGGCCTTTCAGGTTCTCCTGGTGTCTCTTCAGTTCCTCCTCCTTCCTCTCATACCCCACTTATGCGTCTACTGTGTTAATCACCAGGCTGGAGTGATGGAGTGGGTATGTGTGTGCCAGTGTGCCCGTCGGTGGACTGGCCACCATTCTCAGGTGAAATTCAAAGCTGCTTAAGAAAATGAAAGTGTGGATGAGAATGGGATGTGCCAAGTGAAGCTGAAGAAGTGAGGCTTTCCTGAGGATTCAACCAAACTCCATTTCAAGCTCCTCCGTATCCAGTTGTCACCGCTTGCCCCCTGACTGCTCTTAGTGATCCTCGTTTTCCCTCTCATTTCTATCCTCCTAATCTTTTTCAGGACCCTACAGTGGATGTGTCATCTTCAGTGATGGACTTGGCCCCAGAGCTTTGCTCTACTTCACCAAAACTGACACAGTATGCTGTAACTTGGAAAGGCGGAGAGGCCAGCTGACTAACACTATTGGGGAATAGGGGCGTAAATTTGGTTATAGTCAAATTTAATGAAACTTATATTGTTTAAAACCTACGTTATATTGCAAGAAATTAATACTGTGGTCCCCAGGGGGCGCCACAGCTCCCCAAATTCCCAAAACAAAAGGCTTGGACACAAGTTCACCAATGAATAGAGCTTTTGTTTGTGTGAAACTCTTCCAAAGAAGGATTTCACACACCACAACCACACTCTATCTTTTTAACACGCAGTAACTCTGTCACCTCTCCTTCAGCAAGCTTTGGCTCCCTGAGTTGAGGCAGGAAGCTCCTTCTACGTGACACCCGGGAGTACATCCAGTTCCCTGAAACTGTGGCTCAAGAGCATCTCTGGGTGAGGCTAGCCTCCTCAGTGCCCCCTGGCAGCACCCACAGAACCCGACAGGGCTGAGGCAATCCCGTGCAGATGTGCAGGTGAGGTCATCTGGTGACCTTAAACTGGCTCCGTGTGACAGTGG
This sequence comes from Polypterus senegalus, assembly GCF_016835505.1. NCBI lineage: Eukaryota > Metazoa > Chordata > Cladistia > Polypteriformes > Polypteridae > Polypterus > Polypterus senegalus. The sequence continues at coordinate 237,221,883 of NC_053157.1, read as the reverse complement.
GTGCAAGTGAGTGAGCCCTAAAATGGACTGGCACCCAGTATAGAGATATGAAATACCATCAGGCTAAGAAGCTCTCAGCAGATCAGCAATGAGCACTTGCTTGATATGGAGACTCCAACCAGCTGACCGGGATAAAGGTAACAACATGGAAGGGGGGAAGGTTTCAAAATTCACACCTTTATCACTTGAAATCGTTGCATACTGGCATGGGGGGAGTGGTGAACATGGGGCAGAGGGTGCAGAGAGTGTTTTACATGGGGGCTCATAAAGAGCTTTGTTCATCATTTAGTCTCTGCCGCTATTCCCTCTGGTCAAGGTCGACTAAACCACATCACTCTGTACATTGATGCCACTCCAAACAAGAAATCGGACTTGCATACCCAATTCAGAAAAGCTTGTGGTGCCCTCAACTGGCAGCATTGCTCTATTAAAGGCTGGCACAAAATATCACCTGCTGGCAGAGGCTGGGGTTTCCAATGTGTGCGACTCTGTAATGGGTTAAACGTGGCCAGTGATGTGTGTGTGTCTGTTTATGGTGGGACAGCCTGGCATCCTGTCCAGGGATTGTTCTGGCCGTGTGCCCGATGCTTGCTGGCAGAGCCTCTAGCTTGCCCACAACTCTGCTCAGGAAAAGCAGAGCTTGGATGGACAATATTAGAGTATGTGCCTTGTGTATCACAGACCTAAACTCATCCACCCAATTCCAGTTTTGAAGCTTCATAGAAACTGGGAACAGAACACAACAAGGACAGCTCAAAAAGTGAAGGCAATTTGAAAATGAGGTGCAAACTGCAACTCAGAGACGCTTACGCAGCGCAACACATTTGCAAAGGCTTATGGGGAGTCTGAACATGCACAGCACGGCACTCTGTTGTTAATCTAGCTGACGCCAAGGTCAAATGAACAGCACCGGCATTGAACAAGGCACCATAGTCAGCAGAGGGAGTTGAACCTTCTGAAACTCAGTGAAGGAGGCTGTCTCAGGATGGGAGTGAAAACAGCAGGACTCCATGAAAAGGGTCAAAGCAGAAACCAATGAAGTTCAATCTGGTTGAGCATCAATCCCACATCAACATGGCAAACGTCCTCATCAGAGAAAATGGACAGAATGTGCTGTCCACTGTTACTGAACTTCTCGATATCATCTCTGGATCTGCACATGTCACATGGCACGAGACCGACTTACTGATCTGCACCAGCAACGGTCTGTGAAGGCTGCAATCCAGGTCATTAAAAATTATGAAGAAGACCCGAGTGCTTTGGAGCAGATTGTCACTGGAGATGAGACAAGGGTTCACTGTGAGGCAGGGGTCACCATGAGCCACAAAGAAAGAGGCAGAGCATGCAGTGGGGACGCCAGTCTTCTCCAATAAAGAAGAAATTCAAGCAACAGCCCTCCACCAAGAAAGCCATGATGACCTTCTTTTGGCACACGAAGGGAACATGGACAACCAGCGACACTTAGACAGAAAATGAGAACTGCAATCCACAGCACGTTTATCTATCTATCCACCTATTATACAGCGCCTTTCATATCTATCTATTATATAGTGCCTTTCATATCTCTGTTATATAGTGCCTTTCAAATCTATCTATCTTTCTATTATATAGTGCCTTTCATATCTGTTATATAGTGCCTTTCATATCTATCTATCTATCTTTCTATTATATAGTGCCTTTCACATTTATCTATCTATAGTGCCTTTCATATCCATCTACCTATTAATCATATAGAGCATTTCATATATACAGTGCATCCGGAAAGTATTCACTTTTTTTTTTTTTTTTCACTTTTTCCACATTTTGTTATCTTACAGCCCTATTCCAAAATAGATTAAATTAATTTTTTTCCTCAGAATTCTACACACAACACCCCATAATGACAACGTGAAAAAAGTTTACTTGAGGTTTTTGTAAATTTATTAAAAATAAAACAACTGAGAAATCCCATGTCCATAAGTATTCACAGCCTTTGCTCAATACTTTGTCGATGCACCTTTGGCAGCAATTCCAGCCTCAAGTCTTTTTGAATGTGATGCCACAAGCTTGGCACACCTATCCTTGCCCAGTTTCGCCCATTACTCTTTGCAGCACCTCTCAAGCTCCATCAGGTTGGATGGGAAGCGTCGGTGCACAGCCATTTTAAGATCTCTCCAGAAATGTTCAATCAGATTCAAGTCTGGGCCACTCAAGGACATTCACAGAGTTGTCCTGAAGCCACTCCTTTGATTTCTTGGCTGTGTGCTTAGGGTCGTTGTCCTGCTGAAAGATGAACCATCGCCCCATTCTGAGGTCAAGAGCGCTCTGGAGCAGGTTTTCATCCAGGATGTCTCTGTCCATTGCTGCAGTCATCTTTCCCTTTATCCTGACTAGTCTCCCAGTTCCATCTCCACAGCATGATGCTGCCACCACCATGCTTCACTGTAGGGATGGTATTGGCCTGGTGATGAGCGGTGCCTGGTTTCCTCCAAACGTGAGGCCTGGCATTCACACCAAAGAGTTCAATCTTTGTCTCATCAGACCAGAGAATTTTGTTTCTCACGGTCTGAGTGTCCTTCAGGTGCCTTTTGACAAACTCCAGGTGGGCTGCCATGTGCCTTTTACTAAGGAGTGGCTTCAGTCTGGCCACTCTACCATACAGGCCTGATTGGTGGATTGCTGCAGAGATGGTTGTGTTTCTGGAAGGTTCTCCTCTCTCCACAGAGGACCTCTGGAGCTGTGACAGAGTGACCATCGGGTTCTTGGTCACCTCCCTTACTAAGGCCCTTCTCCCCGATCGCTCAGTTTAGATGGCCGGCCAGCTCTAGGAAGAGTCCTGGTGGTTTCAAACTTGTTCCACTTACGGATGATGGAGGCCACTGTGCTCATTGGGACCTTCTATAGACAGGTGTGTGCCTTTCCAAATCAGGTCACATCAACTGAATTTACCACAGGTGGACTCCAATGAAGCTGCAGAAACATCTCAAGGATGATCAGGGGAAACAGGATGGACCTGAGCTCAATTTGGAGCTTCATGGCAAAGGCTGTGAATACTTATGGACATGTGCTTTCTCAGTTTTTATATTTTTAATTAATTTGCAAAAACCTCAAGTAAACTTTTTTCACGTTGTCATTATGGGGTGTTGTGTGTAGAATTCGGAGGAAAAAAATGAATTTAATCCATTTTGGAATAAGGCTGTAACATAACAAAATGTGGAAAAAGTGATGCGCTGTGAATACTTTCTGGATGCACTGTATCTGTCTATCATATAGTGCCTTACATATCTATCTATCTATCTATCTACTTATCAAGCATCATTTGACTATCACATTTTTAAAGAAGCTCTACGTGTTCCCAAGTTCACCTCTGATGTTGAGCTTAAGGAAGCAGAACAAATGAAGGAATGGAGAAGTTAGTGGGAAGATACAAGAAGTGCATGAACCTGCAGGGAGCCCACATGACAGAGCGTCACCTGGTAGGTTACCCACCCAAACATCAGACTGTGATCATATGACTATGCCTATCTCTATATATTGACTTCTGTAAATTCTTCAGTCTTTTGTTTGTTATGCATTGTTAGGCATCATGCATCTGAACTTTCACTTTCAACCTGACTGGTATCCCAATTTCATTTCCACATACTAAAAAGGCCAAGACAACCACACCTATAATCTGTAAATGTTATGTTTGACTTTCTTTTACGTTTAGTCGCATTACTTACTTATTCCAGCGCTCCCAGATGACGTCTGCTCTTCTTCTCCTTCTCTCCCGTTTCCCTCAGCGATTCCCCCATCAAAATCAGACGTCTCAGATTTCACTTCTCCAGTCTTCGCGTGGGTGGGCAGTTGCCCCGGATTGGTGAACCAGGGCTGTAAATGGGAATGAGATTCCTCACAAACACCCGGCTTGACAATATTCCCAGTTTCATGCTTATGCAGTGCAAGACTGACCGAGAAATCTTCGGAGTCCTCGACTTTAAGCTCAACAATCTCCCCCGCACACTCCTCCTCTTTAACATCTGAAATCCTCCCCTCGCTGTCCTCCAGCTTCATACAGAAATCCCAGAGTGCGCCCCACTCACAGTCCTCTTGTTTAAGGTGTGCAAGCCTTTCCTCCACGTCGTCCTCTTTGGCCGAGGCCATGCTCCGTGTAAAACGCTTCTCTGCTCCCGAGTGTCTGCCGTTCTCGCCTATGATTCCCTTCTCACATCCAGCAGACAGTTTCCTGGCCTGGGGTCCATTAGGCCCCCCCACTGCATGGCCGTGCCAACTGGCAAAGGAGGATCCTTTCTCCCTGTGAAAAGATAAAAGTTGCCAGAAATAATTTGAGCACATTTCAGGGTTAAATTCCTGTCTTCAGCAAACATAGAAAACTGGCAACAACTTTACACGGAGAGACTTCATGTGCTGTGAAGCGTCGACGTTTGCTTACAAAGCTGATTTGGAGTGAAAACCTGCAGGACTTGAGACGGAGACAAAAGAGAGAACTGGGAAAGTGTTGTGCGTCACACAGGATTACTGCCATGACTTCAGTTGATTTTTTATTTCTTTTTTTTGTTTTGTTTATCATTTTCTGTATTATGTTATTAATTCTGTTTTTAGTTTCGTATTTTTAATTTTCTCTTTTGTTTGTTTTGCGAGAGACCCCACACGGACACTGGCATGCCAGCCAGAGCTGTATTGGGATACTTACCAGGCTGGGACACCAGTGACGTGAAAGTGTCAGGTGAAGACAATTTAGTTGGGGTATTGTCACCCCCAAGATGACAGGTGACACACCCAACCCCCCCCCCACACACACACACACACACACACACACACACCCTGACCCCAGTTATGGTACCACTACAGATTTCCACAGGGCATGCTGGGAACTATAGTTCATTGGTTCAATCCTTTTGGGTCCCGTGGGTACCATTGCTACTTTGTTAGGCTTCAGATTCACCCGGAAGTACTGCCACAGTTGGGGGGCTCTGGAAATGCACCTGGGTTTTACATAAAAGGGTCTTCCTGCCCCCACCCAGGGAGCAAAGTCGGGCAGTGAAAAGATGAAGCTTACTGGAGGGAGGCAGAGGAGATGGCGACGGTGTAGCGGGGAGTGTGAGAATACAGTTTATGGTGTGGGAAACGCTTCCCCCTAAAGGCAGGTGTCCCAATACTTTTGGCGATATAGTTGTATTTAGAAGTCCTAGAATGTGTCATTTATGAATTATAACATAAATCTACCTGAACGTTCAGTCC